>NC_057798.1:101117966-101124359 GCF_018294505.1 Triticum aestivum | reverse complement strand
TGGTGGATGGCATTTGGGCCCGCGTGCTGCATGGCCCGCATGTTGGTGAACAAAAGTATAAAGACATTCAGTAGAGGGAGGCGTTTCAATGACCTAGGAGGAGCCAAAAGCGGTAGAGTGTCTCCACTGTACTAGTAGTAATTGTTTTTCTGGGTAGTTGTAGAGTGTCTCCACTGTACTAGTAGTAATTGTTTCACTGGGCCCAAGATAAAACAGCCCATCCACACTAGGTAAATAGTAAAATCAATTCAAAAGCCTTATATTTACTGAATGAGAGGCGCTACCCACACCCAGCACACCGTCCTCCAAAAAAACCTGGGTGCTCTTCTTCCTCCTCGCTCGCACCCACCTCACGTCAGCTTGCTCCACTCGTACCCCCAAATTCCTCACCTCACTCCTACAGAAAACCTCGACTCCCCTTCTTCCTCACTACTACAGAAAAAACCTCAGCTCCCCTTCTTCTTCACTCGCACTACAACTAGGCTCGTCATTCGTTACTCTGCTCAAATCCGTGAGCGCGACGTGACGCCCTCGAGGAAAATGGAGTCGGCTGACCCAAGCGCCAAGAAGATGAGGCTCCCGCCAGCGGCGACGCCTGTTGTAGATCCCGCACCCGGCAGCGCGGGGAGAAGCGGCAACCCCGCCCCACCGGATCCGAGGAACCCGTAGAATCTCGGGTGGACCGCATCAGCGATCTCCCGGACGCCGTCCTTGGGGAGATCATCTCGCTTCTCGCCACCAAGGATTGCTGCCGCACCCAAGTCCTCTCAATTCGGTGGTGCCCTCTATGGCGTGCTGTGCCCCTTAATCTCGACTGTCGTCAGCTATCTCTCTTCAATGATTTTGAAATCCCCAGAGCCATCATCTCCTCCCACCAGGGCTCCGTTCAAAGCCTCTGCATCCCGTCATGCTACCTGAGCAAGCATACCATGCCCTGCATGGTGGACGCCTGCTTGAAATCCCCTGAATTCACAGAACTACAGCTGCTTGAGTTCTACTATTCCCCTAGAAATCACATACCAGATACCGAACACCATGAACTTGTGCCCTCAGCACCGATGTCCATCTCGCGGTTTTCCTCCTCTCTCCACACCGCCACCGTTGCACTGTGCTACCTACCAGACAATCTGGTACTAAACCTTCGACTCCCATTTCTCAAGAAACTTTCACTTGTGTAGGTTCGTATATCGGAGGCCTCATTGCACAACATCATCCACTCCAGTTGCCCTGCCCTGGAGTGCTTGGTGCTTGTTTTCACAGTTAGAATCGGTTGTCTCCAAATAAAGTTGCCTAACCTTGTAAGAATTGGAATTTCTTTTGATGGAAGGCAGCTCATCATCCAAGATGCCCCTTCACTTCAAAGGTTGATCCTTGGTTCTAGTTATTCACCGTTGCAAATAACCGTCCTCTCTGCGCCTAAACTGGAGACCTTGGGTGTAATACATGATCTTTGTGCTCATTTCAATATGGTGTTTGGATCCACAGTTCTTCAGGTACTTTATATTATCATCTACACTTGTAACCATAAGCTGCATTTTAAATTTCTGCCCATAAGTTATATATCATCTTGGAGTACACATTTTGTACTAATTTTATGTTCTATGCTCAATGAAGAGTGTCTCCATGGATGGCCTATCAATGGTGCTGGATTCTGTCAAGATCTTATATATCCAAATGATTAGTTTTTATCTTAACAAGATTATTGGCTTGCTGCAATGCTTTCCATGTCTGGAGAAGTTGTATATAAAGGTGATAATTTCACACGCACATTGGAAGCCCTCATATAGTGTACTAGAATTAACCGTTCAGCCGTTGCTCTTTCGACACTCTTTTTTTAGACCTTAACTATTTTCAATCTTCATGTATATTTAGGCAACAGGACGGGGTAAGAAAGTTATAACCAATCGGTGGATTCATAAGCATCGGGATTTTCTCACTTCTCATGAGATTCGATGGAAGACAATAACGCTAGAACAATATGTAGCGAACCGTGCAAACACTAGATTTGTCACATTCTTCCTGCTGAATGCGAGGTTACTACTGTCCATCAGGCTTAAGTTTATCAGCGGCATGGTTTTGATGGATGGGTATGTCGAAGAGGAAAAAAAGGAGTTTCAGGTGGGCAAAAGAGCATCTGAACGTGCCGGGCATCTATTTACAACATATTGTGGTCATAATCCAGTAAATTTCACGACTCGGGATGTTCATTCTATGGACCTGACCGATCCATTTGACTGTGACTGCCGAAAACAGTGCTGGAGTTAGATGTTGTTGCCCTTTTCAACCTGGGTATTTTTGTAAACGTGATGAACAATTAACCCTCGTGCTTTTGTATAGTTTGTAAGCTGGAGTTAGATGTTCCTGCCCTTTTCAACTCGGCTGTGACTGTCATATTTTCTTTGAAACAAGGCATGGCTTGCCATTCATTTAATTTAGAGTGAAATATTGTAACAAATCCCGACCAAGGGACATAACATCACTCTCGCCGGTTGCTTGAGCTCACTGTGCATTACAGAGGCCAAGTGATTAGCCCCCACCAGCACCCACAAACTTATTTCGAACTAGCACATCAAATGGGCTGTAAATTTTCATAGGAAAGGCTGCATGACCATGACAGATTTGGATTCTGACATCTGGGACCCGCGAGGAAATAGCCTAGCCAGTCAACAAACAATTCTGCCTACCAGCCGTTGGATTGACATCCAACATCTGTCGTGTATCTTCTATCTCTTGTCTTCTTGCTCCAGCCGCCCAAACAGAACCACCCCGTCGGCTCTGCCTGTTCCCGCATCCCATGGCTGGCTGCGCCTCCGCCGCCCTATCGTACGTACCCTCCAACGTTGGCCAGTCCCTCCCTCTATTCCCCCACACGTCATGTTATTCTCCGGCGACGTCAGCCCCAACACGCACCCGCACCCGAACCAGTCAACCCTCATACTCCCCTCCGCCTGCGACTGGACCGGCGCATCTTCCACGACTCCTGTTCGTTCCGTTCGAGGCCTCGCCGTCGTCCTCCGCCTTGCGGCCTTGGTTCGCTCGCCGTGCGCGGTGCGCCGCCCTCGCGTTGTCAACGTCGTCAACAACTGAGAGGAACAAGGGGATGACTGTACGTGGAGAGGATGACAGTAGGGACCCACCAGCGTCATGGCAGTACGCAAGCAAGTGCCTCTCTATTACAAGCCCAAAAATATGGTTCCTCCTAAATGTTGGACATCTGGGGCTCACGCCATTGTCAATGTAGTCAATAAATGAGAGAATTACACTATGAGCGGCTGACACCAGGGACCCAGCAGGTCGCGCAGTTTTTTTCCAGGAACAAGCAGTTGTTATTTATGCTAGTTTTTGTGATGGATCAGGGTAACAACGGGGCTGTGCGGGGGCCATGGCCCGTCTAGCCAGGGTTTTATTTATGTTTACCACATCATGAGCCCATTTGTGTTTTTTTCTTGCTGAAAATGGATAGCCCAGTTCTATTTTTTAAAAGAAATACCCAAACAAGGCCTACTTGCTTTATCGGCCCTACTGGGCTGCAAATCTTTCAAGACGAGGAGAGTTTCATTCGGTTTGCCCAGAAATGGGCTGTACATTTTTAAAACACATCAAACCGGGAATTAGTTTCAAATTTTGTCATTACAAGATTTTAAATTCCATTGATTTTTATGCATGGACAATTATTTGGATTTTATATTTATATAAATTATTTTTCAAAATAGTTTGAATGTGAATCGATATTTCTGGATTAAAAATAGTTGACTGCACCGAAATATGCAAAATTTCGTATACTTTTTAACCGTGGCCACAATATGGGGTGTAATGCTAACAAAAAGAAGATGGACTCCAAAAAAATTCGTAAGTATTAGCAAATGGGCTGTACATTATTAGAAATAATGGCAGATGGGCTGTCTGCTGTTTTCCATAGATTTGAGGCTGACTTGTGTGCCTACTACAGGTTGACGCATATGCTTTCATAAAAAAAAGGATGACGTACACACAACGACCTGTCAACTTAGTCAACACACGAGAGCAGTGACTGTTGGATGTCCATCTAACGGCTATCGTGCTTCTTCAATCTTTGCTCTTCATGCTCCAGCCGCTCAAACAAGCTTCGGCGGGACTGCCTGCTCCCTCCTCCCCGCGGTGGACTGTGCTGCCGCGCAGGCCTCACCGCCCCACCGTACTCCCATCGCTGGCCTAGCCATCCCTCTACTGACCCACACCTGTTGTTATTCTTCGGCGATGGCAGACGAATCAGTAAACCCTCGTATAGTCGTACTCCTGTCCGCGTGCGCATCCACTATCACGTCTTCCCCGGCTCCGCGTCGTCCCCTTCCTAGGCCTCGCCGTCGTCCACCGCCCTGGTGCTCTCGGCGCGGCGTGGTTAATGTGGTCAACGACATTCCATCGGAAGAGTACTATACGTGGAGAGGCTGACAGCTGGGTCCACGACCACAGCCGAGTTTTTTTGTGATTTGCCAAGTAAGTCGCTTTGTCAGGCCTGTTGGGCTGCAAATCTTTCAAGACGAGGAGAGCTTTCACTCGACTGGCCGAGAAAATGGCCCATCAGTAATGAGAAATGGGATGTACATTTTTAAAACACATCAAACCGGCAATTAGTTTCAAATATCTTTTTTTTATTTCGAGATTTTAAATTACATTAATTTTTATGCGTTGAGAATTTGTTGGATTTTATATTGATGTACATTTATTTTTAAAATCAGTTTGAATGTGAGTCGAAATTTTGGGATTAAAAACAGTTCGGACCGCACCGAAATATGCAAAATTTCGTATAATTTTTTTAACCGTGGCCACAATATGGGCTGTAATACTAACAAAAAGAATATGGGCTCCAAAAAACCTTAAGAATTAGCAAATGGGCTGTAAATTATTAGAAATAATGGCAGATGGGTTGTATGCTGTTTTCCACAGATTTGAGGCTTTCCTAAAAAGAAGGTTGATGCACAAGCAGTGATTGTTGGATGTCCATCCAACGGCCGCCGTGCTTCTTCAATCTCTGCTCTTCCTGCTCCAGCCGCTCAAACAAGCGCCGACGGGACTGCCCGCTCCCTCCTCCCCGCGGACGGCTGTGCTGCCGCACAGGCCTCACCACCCCCATCGTACTTCCATCGCTGGCCTAGCCATCCCTCTACTGACCCACACCTGCTCTTATTCTCCAGCGACGGCAGACGAACCAGTACACCCTCGTACAGTCGTACTCCTCTCCGTGTGGGCATCTAGTGTCGCGTCTTCCCCGGCTCCGCGTCATCCCTTTCCTAGGCCTCGCCGTCGTTCACCTCCCTGGTGCTCTCGGCACGGCGTGGTCAATGTGGTCAATGACCGACTTCCATCAGAAGAGTACTGTACATGGAGAGGCTGTCAGCTGGGTCCATGGCGTCCGCAAGGAAGTGCCTCCTTATTACTTGCAAAATAATTATTCCTCCACCTGACAGCGGGGACCCATCGGACGGGCCACCTTATTTCGCGAAAAAAAAACGTTTCCCCCCTGACTGCTGGGACCTACCAGCTACACCTTCGCACGCAAGGAAGTGCGTCCGGGCAAAAAGAACAACAAAATGATTCGACAGCTGATTGCTGGGACCCACTAGCTACACCTTCACACGCAAGGAAGTGTGTCGGGGCAAAAAAACGATTCGCACCCCTGACTGCTGGGACCCACCAGCTACATCTTCACACGCAAGGAATTGCCTGATAGTCGGGACCCACCTAGTCGAAGCGTACGTAGCGTTGTCATTCTGGTCGCGAACATGTACGTACATACTGGTGGATGTAGAGGCACGCACGTGTCATAGTAGAGGTGTGCACGTGTTGTAGTAGAGGCGCGCATGTAGCATGTACACGTACGTACAATGGCCAGGGTGCAAGAAAGAAAATATGGCCACGTACGTACATACGGGCGGGGTCTCGAATGCCTACTCGCGCATATATACGGCCAGGGCTCGTGAACATGGCTGGGTCGGAACAGAGAAACAACGTCATCATCGTGTTCATGGGGAGGCAACAGAACGCATGGGAGCCAACCGGCTGGGTCGGAACAGAATGCGTGGTCGTGTTCATCTGGAGCGATTGGACGGAACATGCAATGTAAACGAGGCCTGGCGTATCGCAGAACGGAGGAAACAGCCTTGTGTTCGACCGGCCACGTTCGAAACGGGGGTCGTGTTCATCGGGAGGGGTCTGGCGTATCGCAAAACGGAGGAAACGTACCTCCTACGGTCGAAACGGGGGTCTTGTTGATCGGGAGGGGTGTGGCGTACCGCAAAACGGAGGAAACGGACCTCCTACGGTCGAAACAGGGGTCCTGTTGATCGGGAGGGGTGTGGCATACTGCAAAACGGACAAATTGGACCTCCTACGGTCAAAACGGGGGTCCTGTTG
>NC_057798.1:101104019-101117406 GCF_018294505.1 Triticum aestivum | reverse complement strand
GCAACACTCACTGTTCATCCCAGAGGCAGCATCGATCAGCTTCAGATAGCAGCAGTAGCGAAGGAATTGCTCGATCGGGTTCAGTTAACAGACATCGATCGATCGCTCGGGTTCAGTAATGCATAGCCTGCAGTGCAATCGCTCGAGTTCAGTTAGAGCCCAACGCCTCGCTCGGGTTTAGTTAGATCCAACGCCTCGCACACACACGCGTACGTGTACGAGAGAAACGCGCATCGCTCGGCCCCCGACCTCCCACCGTAACTGGGAACTCCCCGAAATTTTCCTCCCCCTCGCTTCTACCACGGTTTTTTCTGTCATGGATGGCCCAAAGAATATCATGCAGCTACGTCTCCGGCCCGCCCAGGACGAAAAGCCCATTTTGTGTCATGATTTTTTGTCATAGAAGTAGGAGCCCACCACATCTATGATGATACCGGGTTTTGTCACAATTATCGTCATAGAAGTGTCATATGTATGACAGGAAAAAAATTCGTTCGGCCCAAAATGTCACGGATGTGTCTTTTTTTTTTGTAGTGACTTGAGATGCCTCTTCAGCAGTTGGCATCTTAGCAGCTTTCTATGCTTTCTCCTTCTTCTTTTGTGCTTTCACAGATGATGGTTCATTTTCATCCATCACAATGGTGTTGTCCTCAAAATCAGGGTAGATGGGCAAGTGCTCTTTGTCCAAAAGATATGTGCCAATGCCCATCTTGGAGTTTATGAGCTCCTGAATTTGTGGGGCATAACCACAAGATCTTTTCTGATCAGCAATAGTCCTTTTGATTGTTTCCACAATCAGACTCATGACTTTGAATTTCTGAGGCACATCAAATATATACAGCAAGTTGATTGCATGGCCTCGGATCATCTTGTGATCTCCTCACTTGGGCAACAGAGTGTGCCTTAAGATCTAGTTAATAGTAGGCAAACCTGACAACAGGTAATGTACAGATCCAAATTTGTGTGTCTCTAGAGCAGCATCTGGGATCTCTCTGTACATACTAGCCATGGAGTTATGGTCTTGCTTCTTCTTGGCATAGACATCGAAGTCATCCTCATTCTCTTTTGGAGCATTTATCAATTTAGACCATTCCTCAACTATGGATTGGTACCTTGTACCCTCAGAACTCCAGACAATTTTCCCATCTGGGTAGAAATGAGTTGTGGAGTAAAACTGCATGATGAGCTCATCATTCCACTTGGTGAGCTTCTGGCCAACAAAGTCATCTACTCCACAAGCATTGAAATTGTCATACACTCCTGGATAATGCTCTTCATTCTTCCGGGTGTACTCCCAGTCAACCCATCTCATGTCACATACTATGGGCTTCTTGTCAGGCAAGACTTTCTCATAGAAATCCTGTTGTTCCTTGGTGTGGAACCTGTAGTCCACTGTAGTTCTTCTTCTGACAGCATTGGGATTAGTCTGTCTCCATAGTCTCAGACCTGCATCCTTGCTGAGCTTCATATCCTCTACAACTGGATGAACATCATTATCATCAGGTATCTTGGGCTTCAACTTTCTTAAGACAAGTGATTCTTCATCTTCTTCATCATTTGCAGCCTCAGGCACTGGGGCCTTGTTCTTTTCTTCAGCTGGAATGCTCCGAGTGTTCCTCTTAGGTGCAGCCTTGGGCATAGGAGCAGCAGATTTGGGAGCATCTTTGGGCTTAGATGGAGCACCCCCTGATCTGATTGCATCTCCCATCAGCTTCTGAGCTTTAGCTGCTGGTGCAGCAACATCTTCCTCTTCTTCCATCATTGAGGGCTTTCCAACAACTCTGGCCACCGTCTTCTTGACCCTTTCTTTCCTTTTATTCCCTTCTGGAGCAGCCTTTTTGGGTTCAGATTCAAAAGTTATTTGAGTAGAGGCTCTGGCTTTAGACATGGGAATCCTTCTTGCAGGTGCTTTGGTCTTCATACCAGGCTTAATGGCAGCAGCTATGCCAAATTCCTTCTTCAGCACCTTCTTCTTTGATGTGGCCTCATCATCAACAGCCACATAGTCCTCTTCAGATTCTGATGTTCTTTTCTTCCTTGTCCTAGTAGCTGCCTTGGGCAAGTTACTAGGTGTGGTCCTACTACCCTCATCTGAGGTACTGGACTGACTAGTGCCCTCACTCATCTGAACTTGCTCCTCAGACTTGTTCTGACTGTCACTCTGATCTGATAGCAGACCCTGTGAATAGATGTAGATGAGGTAAAGTAGATGAGAACCACAAAGCACAGAGGTTTTTGCAAAACATTGAGTAAAATACTTAGTTTTAGTTTTCCACAGAAAGAATTTCGGAGTTACCGATTTGTAAACTCGGTGATACCGAAGCAGCCTTTGGAACCTAAACTGGTGAACTCGGTGAGACCGAGTCACAGTTCGGTGGCACCGAGACTGCTAGAGTTTCACAAAGAATCGATCTCGGTCGCACCGATTTGCGATTCTCGGTCGGACCGAGAATCACATGTGCAATAGCCTAAGCCAAATTGGTGAGACTGATTTCTATAACTTAGTCGGTCCGAGATGAATTCGGCGGAAACCTAACCCTAAATTTTCAATCCAAGATTAATCTACGAAGTGTTTTCGCTGGATAGGAAGATTTCAAATGTTGCAAGATTCATGACTATGCAATGTGCTAGGAATCGGAGTTAAGAATAGCACAAAGATTCAAATCCATACCCTAATGCGGCGATGGATTTGCTACGGCGGCAACGACGAAGTCGAATCCTGTTGATGGCGGCAGAGACCAGCGGCAGGAGGCCGCTGGCGACGAGGAGGACGATCAGGAGACCCGATGAGGCAGAGCAGGCTTTGCGGGGCGAAGTGTTTCAGAAGAATTTCTAAAAATTTGACCCGTGAGTATATATAGCCTGATACTGTCGGTGTGACCGAGTGGAACAACTCGGTGGAACCGAGATGCAAAACTGCAAGCAGTTGCTGCAACTCCGTGTGGCCGAAAAGTTCAAATCGGTTGCACTGAGATTGAAAATCTAGATCAACTTAGTGATCTCGGTATGACCAAAATGGGAATTGGTCAGACCGAAATGCACAAAGAGGTTTTGGAAGTTTAAGTCTTTGACGAATCGGGAACTCCGAGTGCTCCTCACACGGAGTGGTTCAAGTCTGACTTTATCAAACTTTGAGTTTGCTTGAGTATATATCATATTGCTTGAGTTTGTCCCTCTATATCATGTCATCTTGATTAATGTGTTACTTTGTTCTTATGAACTCAATACTCTAGATGCATGTTGGATAGCGGTCGATGTGTGAAGTAATAGTACTAGATGCAGGCAGGAGTCGGTCTACTTGTTGCGGACGTGATGCCTATATACATGATCATGCCTAGATAATCTCATAATTACTCGCATTTCTATCAATTGCTCGACAGTAATTTGTTCACCCACCGTAATACTTATGCTATCTTGAGAGAAGCCTCTAGTGAAACCTATGTCCCCCGGGTCTATCTCTTATCATATTTGCTTCCAATCTACTTTTATTTTCATCTTTATTTTCTGCATGTATATTATAAAATATCAAAAATATATTTATCTTATCATATTATCTCTATCAGATCTCACTTTCACAAGTGGTCATGAAGGGATTGACAACCCCTTTATCGTGTTGGTTGCGAGTTCTTTGTTTGTTTGTGTAGGTGCGTGGGACTTGTGAGGAGCCTCCTACTGGATTGATACCTTGGTTCTCAAAAAATGAGGGAAATACTTACACTACTATGCTGCATCACCCTTTCCTCTTCAAGGAAAACGAACGCAAGCTCAAGACGTAGCAAGAAGGATTTCTGGCACCGTTGTCGAGGAGGTCTTCGCTCAAGTCAAGACATACCAAGTACCCATCACAAACTCATCTCCCTCGCATTTACATTATTTGACATTTGCCTCTCGTTTTCCTCTCCCCCACTTCACCCTTGTCATTTTATTCGCCCTCTCTTTACCAATCTCTCTCTCTCTCTTTTCCGTTTGCCGTCCCATTGCCATGATTGAGTCAAAAAGAACTAAGGGATCTCTCCCTAGTTTTAATGCCTTGGATAGCCCATCTGTCCTCTCTATGCTCCTAAATAATGATGCTATGGGGAGACCTACCAGGGTTATCAATGAGAATTTAAATAATTATGATGAAGATGACTCTGGAATTTTTCGTTATTTACTTGATGAGTCTTTAAAAGATCCTTGGCATAGGTTATTAAGGATTCGGGCTAGCTATGTGCCACAATATCAAATTGAAGTTTATTTAAAAAGTTTTTATGTTGGCTTGCCCGCTTCTTTCAAACTAGTTCTAGATTCTATTTTTGAAGAAGGTTTTCTTGAAGGGGATGCTATAGATACCTATGAAAAAACGAAAACCATATTAGGGCACCCTATGAATGACAAGGTTGAATCAACTACTCTCTTGTGCTTTTATCAAAATGAAATTATCAAAGAGATGAAGTCTAGCTTAGATGCAAATTTCCGTAATGTGCTTAATCTTACTTCATCCATTAATGGCAATGTGGTTACCCTAAATAGAAGAATGAATGCCATATAAAGGAGATCCTCTTTTTCCTTTCCAAGTGTCAAAGATGGCACTACTTAGATCTATCTTCATTTTTATGCCTAGCTAGGGGCGTTAAACGATAGCGCTAGTTGGGAGGCAACCCAATTTTCTTTATATTCTTTGTTTTTGTTTAATGATAAATTTTGCTTCTACTTTTTGTTTAGATGTGTTTTTATCTTTTATTTAGTGTTTGTGCCAAGTAGAACCTATAGGATAACCTATGATGATAGTTGATTTGATTCTGCTGAAAAACAGAAACTTTGCACTCACGATAAAAAATTCAATAAATCACAGGACTGAGATTTTGCATTGATTCGTTTTGCTTCTGAACAATAAACAAATTATTTAGGACGTCCTATTTTGGTAGGATTTTTAAGGTTCCATAAGTTTGCGTTAGTTACAGATTGCTACAGACTGTTCTGTTTTTGACAGATTCTGCCTTTCGTGTGTTGTTTGCTTATTTCGATGCATCTATGGCTAGTATTTAACGGTATGAACCATAGAAAACTTGGAATACAGTAGGTTTAACACCCAAATCAATAAATAATGAGTTCATTACAGTACCTTATGTGGTGGTTTTGTTTTCTTTCACTAACGGAGCTTATAAGATTTCCTGTTGAGTTTTGTGTTGTGAAGTTTTCAAGTTTTGGGTAAAGCTTTTATGGACTATGGAATAAAGAGTGGCAAAGAGCCTAATATTGGGGATTCCCATGGAACCCCAAGATATTCAAGGATATCCAAAAGCCTAAGCTTGGGGATGCCCCGGGAAGGCATCCCCTCTTTCGTCTTCGTTCATTGGTAACTTTACTTGGAGCTATATTTTTATTCTCCACATGATATGTGTTTTGCTTGGAGCGTCGTGTATTATATTAGTCTTTGCTTTTTAGTTTACCACAATCATCCTTGCTGTACACACCTTTTTGGAAAATCCTATTTGATTAGAATTTATTAGAATATGCTATGTGCTTCGCTTATATCTTTTGAGCTTGATAGTTTTTGCTCTAGTACTTCACTTATATCTTTTAGAGCATGGCAGTGGATTAATTTTGAAGAAATTGCTTGTCTCTCATGCTTCACTTATATTATTTTGAGAGTCTCTTAGAACAACATGGTATTTGCTCTGGTTATGAATTTGGTCCTAGAATGATGAGCATCCAAGTTGGGTATAATAAAAACTATCATAGAAAATGAATTGGATGCTAGGATCAATTTGATGCTTGATAATTGTTTTGAGATATAAAGGTAGAAATGTTAGGGACATGCTAGTGAATAATTATGAAATTGAGCAATACTTTTGTTGAAGTTGGCAAGTCCCGTAGCATGCACGTATGGTAAAAGTTGTGTGACAAATTTGTTGCATGAGGTGCTCTTTGGAGTGTCTTCCTTATGAGTGGCAGTCGGGGATGAGCGATGGATTTTTCCTACCAATCTATCCCTCTTGGGGCATGTGTAGTAGTAATTTGCTTCGAGGGCTAAGTAGACTTTGGCAATAAGTATATGAGTTCTTTATGACTAATGTGAGTCCATGGATATATGCACACTTATCCTTCCACTTTGCTAGCTTCTATTTTACCATGCAACTTTCGCCCGTAGCATAAACCCATTGTTTACCTTCCTCAAAACAGCCACCATACCTACCTATATGGCATTTCCATGGCCATTCCGAGATATATTGCCATGCAACTTTCCACCATTCCGTTTATTATGACACGTTTCATCATTGTCATATTGCTCTTTGCATGATCATGTAGTTGACATCGTATTTGTGGCAAGGCCACCTTCATAATTTTCATACATGTCACTCTTGATTCACTGCATATCCCGGTACACTGCCGGAGGCATTCAAATAGAGTCATATTTTGTTCTAGCTTTGAGTTGTAATTCTTGAGTTGTAAATCCATAAAAGTGTGATGATCTTCATTATTAGAGCATTGTCCCAGTGAGGAAAGGATGATGAAGACTATCCCCCACAAGTCAGGATAGGACTTTGGACTTTATAAAAATAAAAGAGGCCAAAGAAGCCCAAATAAAAAAAGGGAAAGAAAAAAGAAAAAACAAAGAAGGGAGAAAGAAAAAAGAAAAGAAAAAAAAAAGAGAAAAAGAAAAAAAAGAAAAAAAATGAGAGAAAAAGAGAGAAGGGATAATTGCTACTATCTCCTTTTCCACACTTGTGCTTCAAAAATAACACCATGATCTTCATGATAGAGAGTCTCATATGTTGTCACTTTCATATACTAGTGGGAATTTTTCATTATAGAACTTGGCTTGTATATTCCAATGATGGGCTTCCTCAAAATGCCCTAGGTCTTCGTGAGCAAGCAAGTTGGATGCACACCCACTTAGTTTCTTTTGTTGAGCTTTCATATATTTATAGCTCTAGTGCATCCGTTGCATGGCAATCCCTACTCACTCACATTGATATCTATTGATGGGCATCTCCATAGCCCGTTGATACGCCTAGTTGATGTGAGATTATCTTCTCCCACTTTTTTTCCTCTCAACCACCACAATAGACCACCATAGTGCTATGTCCATGGCTTGCGCTCATGTATTGCGTAAGAGTTGAAAAGCTGAAGCACATTAAAAAGTATGAACCAATTGCTCGTCTCGTCATCGGGGTTGTGCATGATGGGAGTATTTTGTGTAATGAAAATGAAGCATGGCCTAACTATATGATTTTGTAGGGATGAGCTTTCTTTGGCTATGTTATTTTGATAGGACATGATTATTTGTTAGTATGCTTTGAAGCATTATTATTTTTATGTTTTATAAGCTTTTATCTTGAGTCATTTGGATCTGAACATTCATGCCACAATAAAGAAAAATTACATTGAGAATTATGCTAGGTAGCATTCCACATCAAAAATTTTGTTTTTATCATTTACCTACTCGAGGATGAGCAGGAATTAAGCTTGGGGATGCTTGATACGTCTCCAATGTATCTATAATTTTTTATTGTTCCATGCTATTATATTACCTGTTTTGGATGTTTATGGGCTTTATTTTACACATTATTATCATTTTTGGGACTAACCTACTAACCGGAGGCCAAACCCGTATTGCTGTTTGTTTGCCTATTTTAGTATTTTGAAGAAAAGGAATATCAAACGGAGTCCAAACGGAATGAAACCTTCGAAAGTGTGATTTTTGGAAAGAACGTGATCCAGAGGACTTGGAGTGCAAGTCAAGAAGCAGCCGGGGCGGCCACGAGAGGGTAGGGCGCCCCCCCCCCCTATAGGGTGCGCCCCCTGTCTCGTGGGCCCCTCGGGCGGCCACCGACGTACTTCTTCCTCCTATATAAGCCTACATACCCCGAAAACATCCAGGGAACCACGAAAGAAATATTTCCGCCACCGTAACCTTCTGTATCCGCGAGATCCCATCTTGGAGCCATCGTCGGTGTTCTGCCGGAGGGGGATTCCACCATGGAGGGCTTCTACATCAACACCATAGCCCTTCCGGTGAGTTGTGAGTAATTTACCATGGACCTTCAGGTCCATAGTTATTAGCTAGATGGCTTCTTCTCTCTTTTTGGATCTCAATACAATGTTCTCCCCCTCTCTTGTGGAGGGTTTATGATCAAGTTTATCTATGGATAATAATTGAATCTTCTCTGAATTCTTTTATATGATTGAGTTATCTTTGCAAGTCTCTTCGAATTATCAGTTTGGTTTGGCCTACTAGATTGATCTTTCTTGCCATGGGATAAGTGCTTAGCTTTGGGTTCAATCTAGCAGTGTTCTTACCCAATGACACCAAGGGTTGCAAGACACGTATTGTATTGTTGCCATCGAGGATAAAAAGATGGGGTTTACATCATGTCATCTTGCTTAATGCGTTACTCTGTTCTTATGAACTTAATACTCTAGATGCATGTTGGATAGCGGTCGATGTGTGGAGTAATAGTAGTAGATGCAGGCAGGAGTTGGTCTACTTGTTGCGGACGTGATGCCTATATCCATGATCATGCATAGATAATCTCATAATTATTCGCTTTTCTATCAATTGCTCGACAGTAATTTGTTCACCCACAGTAATACTTATGCTATCTTGAGAGAAGCCTCTAGTGAAACCTATGTCCCCCGGGTCTATCTCTTATCATATTTGCTTCCAATCTACTTTTATTTTCATCTTTATTTTCTGCATCTATATTATAAAATACCGAAAATATATTTATCTTATCATATTATCTCTATCAGATCTCACTTTCGCAAGTGGCCATGAAGGGATTGACAACCCCTTTATCGCGTTGGTTGCAAGGTCTTTGTTTGTTTGTGTAGGTGTGTGGGACTTGTGAGGAGCCTCCTACTGGATTTATACCTTGGTTCTCAAAAACTGAGGGAAATACTTACGCTACTGTGCTGGATCACCCTTTCCTCTTCAAGGAAAACCAACGCAAGCTCAAGACGTAGTAGTTACCTTGTCCCTTGTCTTACCAACAAGAGGATTTATGACTCCATGAACTAGCTAGTGAAAGATGTGGAAGTTGGTTGCACTTGTCCTCGCCAAAATGATAAGAGTGAAGTATGTTGGCGGAATCACCCTCAAGAACTCTCTAGTTCTTCTTATTCGGGATCCACACCATCTTGATGGGAATCCTTGGGGTTGTAGTCATACTTGATTTAGTAGAACTTGATGGAGTCTTGGGAACCCACTTGACCAAGGCTTTAGGAGCTTCTTCAAATGCATCAATCTCCTCTTGAAGCTTGTCCTTGCCTTTCTGCTTGTGGTATTATGGTGGAAGATCATCTTGAGCTTGTCTCCCTTTGAAAGAAGTAGGATCATACTTCTCTTGTTGAGGAACAAACTTCGTCTTGGGGTATTGATCTTCTTCCCACTCAACTCCATTGGCATTGAACTTTCGTTCAAAACCAATACCTTGGTTCTTCCGATGCCTTCCTTGCTTGCGTACAATTTCCTCGAATTGCTTACTCCGGCAAGGCTCTTGTAAACACCTTTCTCTATAATTCCCTTCAAAAGGCTATTTTCTTGCTCAAGTGTAACTTGGCTAAGAGAATTGTTAGTGGAATCAAGAGAACTACTAGAAGCAACAACATTGGATTTAGCATGATGATTGTTGTTACTACTAGAGGAAGAATCTTTCTTGTTCTTGTTACTAGACTTGACTTGAGGCATGTAAGTAGATAAGAGTAAACACTTGGCAATGTAAGAAGAACTTTTCTTATGAAGATCATCGTTGATAGCCTTTAAAAACTCATGTTCTTGCTCAAGGTTGAGCTTTTTGAAGCGTAACTTCTCATGAGTCCTTAAAAGTTCTCGATGATCTCCTAAGATAGTTTCATGAGCTAACTTAAGAGTGTTTAGTTCTTTAGTTAGGAGCTCAATCTTCTCCTTATCATTGTCATTCATTTTATCTTGATTAGCATGGTTATTTGACGTTTCATCATAGTATTCATCACTAGAGTTGTCAACAAGTAAATCATCATCACCTAGCAAGTTATCTTCATCACTATTGAAATCAACATACTCGGGGTGTAATACCTTTGGGCCTTTAGCCATGAAGCATCTTCCAAGTCCTTCATTTGGTGAGTCAAATATGTCGTAGGAGTTGGTTGACACAAGTGCTAGACCGGCAACACCTTCATCTTGAGTATGTTCTGAGTTGGAGTGATAGCTTCTCTTGGAGTGATGGTCAGAGTCGGAGCTGGATACCCATTCACCAACATGATCTTGATGTCTTCGCTTTGTGTAGATCTTTGATGATTTGTCCTTCCTTTCTGAATCCTTGCTTCTCCGGGATGTTCTTCGTTCATAACGATCATCTCTACTCCTTCTCTCTCTTGGTCGTGATTCTTCTCTTCCACTTCTTCTCTTTGGAGATTCTTCTCTTCTTTTGTAGGGAGCCATACACTCATTGGAATAGTGTCTAGTTCTTCCACAATTTTAGCAATTACGCTCACGACTAGAAGATCTTTTGTCATTGTAGGACCTTGACTTGGAACTTCTTTCCTTGGTTCTACTCGTAGAACTTGTTGAAGTTCTTCACCATTAGGCTCAGTTCTTCATTGAAGGTTTGTTTCTCACTTGATGATGTGGGAGCTTCACATGAGGCTTTGTAAGCACCACTTGACTTGTTGCGGAGCTCTTCGTTATCCTTGAGTGACATCTCATGAGCAACAATTCTTCCAGTGACCTCCGTTGGCTTGAGATTCTTGTAATTGGGCATCATTTGGATAAATGTGCACACAGTATCACATTTTCCATCCAACGCTCTTAGGATCTTCTTGATGATGAATTTGTCGGTCATCTCTTCACTTCCTAAGCCGGCAATCTCATTTGTGATGAGAGTAAACCTAGAGTACATTTCAGCGACGCCTTCACCATCCTTCATTTTGAACTTGTCAAGTTGACTTTGAAGCACATGCAATTTGGATTCCTTGACGGAGTTGGTACCTTCGTGCATGTCAATCAAAGTTTCCCAAATTTCCTTTGCATTCTCAAGATGGCTGATTATGTTGAATTCTTCGGGGCACAATTCGTTGAAGAGGATATCGCAAGCTTGAGAATTGTATTGCAGCATCTTCAACTCTTTCGCGGTAGCTTCACGGTTCGGTTCTCTCCCATCAAAGAATTCACCTTGCAAGCCAATACACACAATTGCCTATACGGCGGGGTTATGTCCAAGAATATGCATTTTCATCTTATGCTTCCAACTAGCAAAATTAGTACCATCAAAGTAAGGACCTCTATGGTGGTAATTTCCCTCGCTAGACGCCATACTCTCCTAGGTTGTGAAACCAAGGCTATGACTACCAAAAGCTATGGAAATCAAAGCAAATGGAGACCAAAGCTCTGATACCACTTGTAGGATCGAAAGTATGTCTAGAGGGGGGGTGATTAGACTACTTGACCAAATAAAAATCTAGCCTTTTTCCCAGTTTTAATTCTTGGCAGATTTTAGCAACTTAGCACAAGTCAAGCAATCAACCTACACATGCAATTCTAAGAGTATAGCAGAGGAATGTCAGACAATTGCATATGAAGGTAAACGGGAGAAGTTTGAGGAGGCAAACGCAATTGGAGACACGGAGATTTTTGAGCCGTGGTTCCGATAGGTGGTGCTATCGTACATCCACGTTGATGGAGACTTCAACCCACGAAGGGTAACGGATGCGCGAGTCCACGGAGGGCTCCACCCACGAAGGGTCCACGAAAAAGCAACCTTGTCTATCCCACCATGGCCGTCGCCCACGAAGGACTTGCCTCACTAGGGGTAGATCTTCACGAAGTCGGCGATCTCCTTGCCCGTACAAACTCCTTGGTTCAACTCCACAATCTTGTCGGAGGCTCCCAAGTGACACCTAGCCAATCTAGGAGATACCACTCTCCAAGAAGTAACAAATGGTCTGTTGATGATGAACTCCTTGCTCTTGTGCTTCAAATGATAGTCTCCCCAACACTCAACTCTCTCTCACAGGATATGGATTTGGTGGAAAGAAGATTTGAGTGGAAAGCAACTTGGGGAAGGCTAGATATCGAGATTCATATGGTAGGAATGGAATATCTTGACCTCAACACAAGTGTAGGTGGTTCTCTCTCAGAAAATGTAAGTTGAAAATGTAGGCATGTTCTGATGGCTCTCTCCATGAATGAAGAGTGGGTGGAGGGGTATATATAGCCTCCACACAAAATCTAACTGTTACACACAATTTTCCAATCTCGGTGTGACCTAATCCTGAAACTCGGTCGGACCGATTTAGCAAATAACGTGATCGTTAGGATTTTCGGTGGGACCGATATGGTTAGGGTTAGGGCATAACATAATCTCGGTGAGACCGATTACACAAACTCGGTGGGACCGATTTTGGTAATAAGCTAACTAGAGAGTTGGTCAGGCAAACTCGGTGGGACCGATTCGCTCATCTCGGTTGGACCGAAACGTTACGAAAAGGAAACAGAGAGTTTGCATTGCAATCTCGGTGGGACCAATCGCTCATCTTGGTTAGACCAAAAGGTTACGAAGGGAAACAGAGAGATTACATTCCCATCTCGGTGAGACCGAGATCCCTATCGGTGTGACCGATTTGACTAGGGTTTGTGGCAGTGGCTATGACATCTGAACTCGGTGGCGCCGGATAGATAGAATTGGTGGGGCCGAGTTTGACTTTTGGTTTGGGTCATATGTGGATGTGAGAAAGTAGTTGAGGGCTTTGGAGCATATCACTAAGCATTTTGAGCAAGAGCCTCATTAAGCAACACCTCATCCCTTCTTGATAGTATTGGCTTTTCCTATAGACTCAATGTGATCTTGGATCACTAAAATGGAAAATGTAGAGTCTTTGTGCTTTGAGCTTGAACCAATCCTTTTTTCCTTAGTATTTTGAGGGGTCCACTTTTCTCATCCATGCCATGCCAATCATTGAGCTTTCCTGAAATATTTATCTTAAAATAGCATTAGCTCAATGAGCTATATGTTGTTAGGAATTACCAAAACCACCCAGGCATAGTTGCACTTTCAACTGTTCATCTCCACCGTCGACCTTCTCCAGCCTCCATGGGCTACTGTTCATCCACGGTCGACCTCCTCCAGCCTCCACCTGCGACTGTTCATCCACGGGCTCCTGTTCATCCAGCCTCCACCACGCGCTACTCCATCGGCTACTGTTCAACCACCCCTTTCCACGGGCTCTTGTTCAACCACCCCTCCACGGGCTAATGTTCATCCACCCCTCCATCGTCTACTGTGCATCCAGCCCTTCAAGGGGTCGTCCTGTTCATCCATCCCTCCACGGGGTCCTGTTCATCCAGCACCAACCGGCTCGATCGATCGAGGTCCTGTTCATCCAGAGGCAACGCTAAGGGTCATGTTCATCCACCCCCACCGCT
>NC_057798.1:101078522-101103621 GCF_018294505.1 Triticum aestivum | reverse complement strand
CCCTGCAACGCTCACTTTTCATCCAGAGGCAGCATTGATCGGCTTCAGTTAGAAGCTGTAGCGAAGGAATCGCTCAATCGCTCGGGTTCAGTAACGCGTAGCCTGCAGTGCAATCGCTCGGGTTCAGTTAGGCGACACCTCGCTCGCGTTCAGTTAGAGCCCAACGCCTCGCACACATGCGCGTATGTGTACAAGAGGAACGTGCATCGCTCGGCCCCTGACCACCCACCGTAACCGGGAACTCGCTGAAATTTTCCTCGCCCTCGCTTCTACCACGGTTTTTTCCGTCATGGATGGCCCAAAGAATGTCATGCAGCTGCGTCTCTGGCCCGACCAGGACGAAAAGCCCATTTTCTATCATGATTTTTTTCATAGAGGTAGGAGCCCACCACATCTATGATGATATCGGGTTTTGTCACAATTATCATCATAGAAGTGTCATAAGTATGACAGAAAAAAAGTTTCGTTCGGCCCAAAATGTCACGAATGTGTCTTTTTTTTGTAGTGTTTCGTGACAACCAAAGTTCTATCCACTTGAGTAAGAATGCAAGTTTTCATTCAAGGTCTAAGCATATAGAAGTCCGCTATCATTGGATTCGAGATGTGTTGTATTCAAAGCAAATGCGAGTTGAGAAGGTTCACACCGATGACAATGGGGCTAATATGTTGACTAAAGTGGTGACAAGGAAGAATCTCGAAGTATGCCGCCGGCTCGCTAGCATGGCTGCTGGAAGGAAGTGAGGCCCTCCATGATATTGGGAGGGGGGTTTATTGGGCTAAGTGCCTCCACATGGAGGTGTGTTGGCAACCCAACATCAACCCACACAAGTACAACACATATGAACCATTGATCTGTTATATGCATCCAATGGTTGTGAGTGTTCTTTGGTGAAGGGAGCAAGAAGAAAACCCTAGCCACTCCACCGCTTCTGGTGGTGGCTGCCATTCGTGATAGTGAGAGAGAGCACACAAGAGAAAACACAACATGTCAGAGAGAGGAAGAAGAAAAAGTGGATGTTCTGTCCAGATTTGATGCATCTGACTAGATAGTGTTCAAGCTAGTGATCTCGTTCTTGGATTGACACCAAACTTGGTGATCTCATTCCTTACTTTGAGTACTTCAATCTGGTTAGCTGGTTGAGGATTGGGTCAGTGGAGCATCAGATTGAGAGTGGTTTTGTCAGCTCTGACTGTGCAGTTTAAGAATAGAGTACTTTTAGGAGACGAATAGTTTGGGTAGGCAAACGGTGTCCGTTTGAGCTGAAATTTTGAGGGGATCTCAGGAACTCGTATGACTACTTGTCTGCCAAATTTTTTGTTGTTTGATTCAGCAGTTTAAGAGTAGTTTACAAAAAACTGAAGGGGACAGAAGCTGTGTAAACTCTGCTTTGCTGAAATCTTGCCTCTCGTGGTAGTTGTTGTTTTTGACAGTTGGCAACATGGAGAGTGTGTTGTAAATCTCTCTAGAGGTTCTAGAGATGACTTTGCACTCATCATTCTCATAGTGAAGTTTTGTGGACCGGTCGGTCCACAATAGTGATTTTGTTACTCGTCTAGTTGTGTTTTTTTCATATTAAAGTTGTGGACCGACCGGTCCACAAAATCACAGTTGGTTACTTGTTGGTTGAAGTTGTCCACAAAGTTCATCACAAGTGGAGGGGGTCTGTATAGTGTGCATATCTGTCGTGTCGGTGAATTTGTGCAACACATTGTTGTTGTACAACCCTAACACCGCACACATTGGGCAACTGCTCGACGTGGCGATACGCTGGTTTGCGAGGACACCCAGACATGGTAAGAAATTGTTCGGACTTTCCATGCATGAATCTTTATCTTGTCCATCAAGGAGTACCCCATACCTTGGCCCAAATAGGATATCACTAGGAGGTTTCACCTTCAGTTCATTCATACCAGCGACTGAATGCATGGTCCCATTCGGGTGGTACGCCGACCTTGCAGAGAACATGTCATTTCTTGTAAACCTCCATGCCACAAAATCCTCCAATCTGGTGCTAAGGGAATAGACAAGATTCTTTGAGCATCCAACTGCCAGAACAATATTATTAATTAACACTTGATCCCATAACCCAGTGACTAGATCAGTAAGCTCACAGACTTTTGTCAATAAGTTTGTTCCTCTTGGCACAGTTACACAACCAGTAGCACCATTGACAATCCATGCATTCGACCATATATTCATTTAAGATCCATCTCCTATGTGCCATATTGTTACTCTGTTAAAAGTGTTGGTCCCCACACATATACCCTGACAGGTATAAGTACTTTCACTCTACATTTTTGCATCTAAAAGACTGTCATCAGGATAATACTTCCCCTCAAAATTTGTGCACAAAGAGAGTCAGGATTCGCGAGCAACCTCCATACCTGCTTGGCAAGCTAGGCAAGATTAAAACTATGCAAATCTCTGAACCCAACCCCAGGTATTTATCTAGGGAGCCTCCCTACAAAGTTTCACCACAACTAGCACTACAAGATATATGTCAACTAGTGACCTTCTGTCAATGACCCTGGAAGAATTGGTCATAGATCTATGACCATTTCAGACCAATTGGTCAAAAGCTGTTCGGGGGGCTCCAAACCCTAAACCATTGCGACCATTTTGGTCAGAAAGGTCGTAATTTCCTTACATGAAATGGTCACAAAGCAAACAGTCTAGTCCGCTGCCTTATTTCTAGTTGTTAATGACCAATATAGATGGTCATAGCCTTGTAGATTGTGGTGGGTTGTGATGACTAGGCGCCATGTCATCAGTTTTGCCTATGTGTCATGTCCATGTGGCCGTTTTTGCCCTAGGTTGTGAAGCAACCAATATTTCTGTTATTCCAAAAAATTCCCAAAAAATTCTCATAAATGATTTGGATCATATCTTCATTAAATATGTCAAAAACATTCCTTGCCTAGTTCAAAAATAATTCGAAAATATTCATTTTCCTATTCTGTTCGGAGCAGCACTTTGTGAAGGAAGTACCACTTTGGCATGTCCAAATGGTATCCATTTTCTATAGTGCTTTCCTATGCCCAAATAACCATCCTCCACCAAATGCCAGCTCAGTCCATTCATTATTTTGAGCCCAGCTTCAACATTCATATTTATGTCCGGTGTGGTACTTTGTAAAGAAAGTACCACCTAGGTTCCTCCTTTTGAGGTGAAAATTTGTGAAGACGGTCTTCTTAGTAACTGATCATCCTTAGCCAAAACTCACGCCCATTGTCCATGTGCATTTCCCGTACCGCAAATCAAACACTTGGCTGCTTATTCATGTTTGAGCATAGTTCGGTCTCCTCATGAGAATCTTATGTTATAATTTTCTCCCTAGCACCTACCTGGGGACTTCCCATCCCACTAGACATTCCTAGGCCTCCCAGAACGCATGGAAACGCCACGGTCCCGCGGTGACCACGCGACGGCATGCGAGCGTGTGCGCTCTAGAGGTGGGG
The DNA here is from genome assembly GCF_018294505.1 of Triticum aestivum. Classification (NCBI taxonomy): domain Eukaryota; kingdom Viridiplantae; phylum Streptophyta; class Magnoliopsida; order Poales; family Poaceae; genus Triticum; species Triticum aestivum. Next base: position 101,100,162 of record NC_057798.1, on the reverse strand, counting down.
CCCTCGGCCACCGTCCAAACCTCGATGTCCCGCCATCAAACCATGTATTTCTGATTAAATAGATACTTATTTACCTAGAAATTATTTTTGGAAAAAATAAAGAGCAAACTATGAGGCACCTGCAGTTCAAATTTGCCCGCTTCCAACTGAATCGACGGGAATTTGTCTTTTTCACCAGAGGTGGATCAAAACTTTTGACACCCAACCATTTTGTCAATTGTGCATTATATATGGCCTAGTATTTTTACACCCAACCATTTTGTCAATTGTGCAACAAATATATGGTAGGTCCTTCACAAAAAAACTCATTTTGGGCACTCAAAAAATGGAAAATGAATTTTTCGTCCAAAGAAAATGAAAAGTTCCTTAGGCAACATTGTTTGTCATTCCAAGATGCACCCTTGTGCACGATATGAGGTCATTTGAACAAACTATTCCATGAATGTGGCCATAAGATTCATCATTTGGCTTGAAAGCCATGAATCTTCACACATGATAGCTCATTTCTGAGAACACTTTTTTAAAATAATTGCCGTATTACAAGTTTATTATTTTTCCTGGAAACTTGGTCACATATATTGACACAATGCGAAGGTTTTCCAATTTTTTTATTTTTTTTTGAATTTTTTATGCCCGTTTCAAATTTCGGCCAAAACGGCGGGCTTGACCGTTCCTAGCTAGTGGTTGAATCTTGGAAAACTTTTGGTGTTTCTATGATAAAATAGATACTTATTTACCTAGAAATGATTTTTTGAAAAAATAAAGAGCAAACTATGAGGGACCTGCAGTTCAAATTTGACCCGTTTCCAACTTAATCGGCCGCAATTTTCTTTTTCACCAGAGGTGGATAAAAACTTTTTACACCCAACCATTTGGTCAATTGTGCATTAAACATGGCCTAGTATTTTATAAAATTGATTTGTTCCATTTTTGCAACAATTATTTGGTAGTTCCTTCACAAAAAAACCTCATTTCGGGCACTCGAAAAATGGAAAATGAATTTTCCGTGCAAAGAAAATGAAAACTTCCTTAGGCAACATTGTTTGGAACTCCAAGATTCACCATTGTGCACAATATGAGATCATTTGAACAAACTATGCCATGAATGTGGCCATAAGATTCATCATGTGTCTTGAGAGCCATGAATCTTCACGCATGATAGCTCATTTCTGAGAACACTTTTTTAGAGTAATTACACTATTACAAGTTTATTATTTTTCCTGGAAACTTGGTCACATATAATGACACAATGCGAAGGTTTTCCAATTTTTTGATTTTTTTTGAATTTTTTATGCCCGTTTCAAAATGCGGTCAAAACGGCGGGCTTGACCGTTCCTAGCTACTGGTTGAATCTTGGAAAACTTTTGGTTTTTCTATGATAAAATAGATACTTATGTACCTATAAATGATTTTTCGAAAAAATAAATAGCAAACTATGAGGCAGTTGCAGTTCAAATTTGACCCGTTTCCAACTAAATCGGCCGCAATTTGTCTTTTTCACTAGAGGTGGATCAAAACTTTTTACACCCAACCATTTGGTCAATTTTGCATTAAACATGTCCTAGTATTTTATAAAATTGATTTGTTCCATTTTTGCAACAATTATTTGGTAGTTCCTTCACAAAAAAACCTCATTTCAGGCACTCGAAAAATGGAAAATGAATTTTCCGTGCAAAGAAAATGAAAACTTCCTTAGGCAACATTGTTTGGAATTCCAAGATTCACCCTTGTGCACAATATGAGATCATTTGAAAAAACTATGCCATGAATGTGGCCATAAGATTGATAATTTGGCTTGAAAGCCATGAATCTTCACGCGTGATACCTCATTTCTGAGAACACTTTTTTAAAATAATTATAGTATTACAAGTTTGTTATTTTTCCTGTAAACTTGGTCACATATAATGACACAATGCGAAGGTTTTCCAATTTTTTGAATTTTTTTGAATTTTTTATGCCCGTTTCAAAATGCGGTCAAAACGGTGGGCTTCACCGTTCCTAGCTAGTGGTTGAATCTTGGAAAACTTTTGGTGTTTATATGATAAAATAGATACTTATTTACCTAGAAATGATTTTTTGAAAAAATAAAGAGCAACCTATGAGGCACCTGCAGTTCAAATTTGACCCGTTTCCACCTGAATTGGCCGCAATTTGTCTTTTTCACCAGAGGTGGATCAAAACTTTCTACACCCAACCATTTGTTCAATTGTGCATTAAACATGGCCTAGTATTTTATAAAATTGATTTGTTCCATTTTTGCAACAATTATTTGGTAGTTCCTTCACAAAAAAAACCTCATTTCGGGCACTCGAAAAATGGAAAATGAATTTTCCGTGCAAAGAAAATGAAAACTTCCTTAGGCAACATTGTTTGGAACTCCAAGATTCACCATTGTGCACAATATGAGATCATTTGAACAAACTATGCCATGAATGTGGCCATAAGATTCATCATGTGGCTTGAAAGCCATGAATCTTCACGCATGATAGCTCATTTCTGAGAACACTTTTTTTAAAATAATTACAGTATTACAAGTTTATTATTTTTCCTGGAAACTTGGTCACATATAATGACACAATGCGAAGGTTTTCCAATTTTTTGATTTTTTTTGAATTTTTTATGCCCGTTTCAAAATGCGGTCAAAACAGCGGGCTTCACCGTTCCTAGCTACTGGTTGAATCTTGGAAAACTTTTGGTTTTTCTATGATAAAATAGATACTTATGTACCTATAAATGATTTTTGGAAAAAATAAATAGCAAACTATGAGGCAGCTGCAGTTCAAATTTGACCCGTTTCCAACTAAATCGGCCGCAATTTGTCTTTTTCACTAGAGGTGGATCAAAACTTTTTACACCCAACCATTAGGTCAATTTTGCATTAAACATGTCCTAGTATTTTATAAAATTGATTTGTTCCATTTTTGCAACAATTATTTGGTAGTTCCTTCACAAAAAAACCTCATTTCAGGCACTCGAAAAATGGAAAATGAATTTTCCGTGCAAAGAAAATGAAAACTTCCTTAGGCAACATTGTTTGGAATTCCAAGATGCACCCTTGTGCACAATATGAGATCATTTGAAAAAACTATGCCATGAATGTGGCCATAAGATTGATAATTTGGCTTGAAAGCCATGAATCTTCACGCGTGATACCTCATTTCTGAGAACACTTTTTTAAAATAATTACAGTATTACAAGTTTGTTATTTTTCCTGTAAACTTGGTCACATATAATGACACAATGCGAAGGTTTTCCAATTTTTTGAATTTTTTTGAATTTTTTATGCCCGTTTCAAAATGCGGTCAAAACGGTGGGCTTCACCGTTCCTAGCTAGTGGTTGAATCTTGGAAAACTTTTGGTGTTTCTATGATAAAATAGATACTTATTTACCTAGAAATGATTTTTTGAAACAATAAAGAGCAACCTATGAGGCACCTGCAGTTCAAATTTGACCCGTTTCCAACTAAATCGGCCGCAATTTGTCTTTTTCACCAGAGGTGGATCAAAACTTTTTACACCCAACCATTTGTTCAATTGTGCATTAAACATGGCCTAGTATTTTATAAAATTGATTTGTTCCATTTTTGCAACAATTATTTGGTAGTTCCTTCACAAAAAAACCTCATTTTGGGCACTCGAAAAATGGAAAATGAATTTTCCGTGCAAAGAAAATGAAAACTTCCTTAGGCAACATTGCTTGGAAATGCAAGATGCAGCCTTGTGCACAATATGAGATCATTTGAACAAACTATGCCATGAATGTGGCCATAAGATTCATCATTTGGCTTGAAAGCCATGAATCTTCACGCATGATAGCTCATTTCTGAGAACACTTTTTTAAAATAATTACAGTATTACAAGTGTATTATTTTTCCTGGAAACTTGGTCACATATAATGACACAATGCGAAGGTTTTCCAATTTTTTGATTTTTTTTGAATTTTTTATGCCCGTTTCAAAATGCGGTCAAAACGGCGGGCTTGACCGTTCCTAACTAGTGGTTGAATCTCGGAAAGCTTTTGGTTTTTATATGATAAAATAGATACTTATGTACCTATAAATGATTTTTGGAAAAAATAAATAGCAAACTATGAGGCAGCTGTAGTTCAAATTTGACCCGTTTCCAACTAAATCAGCCGCAATTTGCCTTTTTCAATAGAGGTGGATCAAAACTTTTTACAACCAACCATTTTGTCAATTTTGCATTAAACATGGCCTATTATTTTATAAAATTGATTTGTTCCATTTTTGCAACAATTATTTGGTAGTTCCTTCACAAAAAAACCTCATTTCGGTCACTCGAAAAATGGAAAATGAATTTTCCGTGCAAAGAAAATGAAAACTTCGTTAGGCAACATTGTTTGGAATTCCAAGATGCACCCTTGTGCACAATATTAGATCATTTGAATATACTATGCCATGAATGTGGCCATAAGATTGATAATTTGGCTTGAAAGCCATGAATCTTCACGCGTGATACCTCATTTCTGAGAACACTTTTTTAAAATAATTACAGTATTACAAGTTTGTTATTTTTCCTGTAAACTTGGTCACATATAATGACACAATGCGAAGGTTTTCCAATTTTTTGAATTTTTTTGAATTTTTTATGCCCGTTTCAAAATGCTGTCAAAACGGTGGGCTTTACCGTTCCTAGCTAGTGGTTGAATCTTGGAAAACTTTTGGTGTTTCTATGATAAAATAGATACTTATTTACCTAGAAATGATTTTTTGAAAAAATAAAGAGCAAACTATGAGGCACCTGCAGTTCAAATTTGACCCGTTTCCACCTGAATCGGCCGCAATTTGTCTTTTTCACCAGAGGTGGATCAAAACTTTTTACACCCAACCATTTGGTCAATTGTGCATTAAACATGGCCTAGTATTTAGTAAAATTGATTTGTTCCCTTTTGCAACAATTATTTGGTAGTTCCTTCACAAAAAAACCTCATTTCGGGCACTTGAAAAATGAAAAATGAATTTTCCGTGCAAAGAAAATGAAAACTTCCTTAGGCAACATTGATTGGAATTCCAAGATGCACCCTTGTGCATAATATGAGATCATTTGAACAAACTATGCCATGAATGTGGCCATAAGATTCATCATTTGGCTTGAAAGCCATGAATCTTCACGCATGATAGCTCATTTCTGAGAACACTTTTTTAAAATAATTATAGTATTACAAGTGTATTATTTTTCCTGGAAACTTGGTCACATATAATGACACAATGCAACGGTTTTCCAATTTTTTGATTTTATTGAATTTTTTATGCCCGTTTCAAAATGCGGTCAAAACGGCGGGCCTGACCGTTCCTAGCTAGTGGTTGAATCTTGGAAAACTTTTTGTTTTTCTATGATAAAATAGATACTTATGTACCTATAAATGATTTTTGGAAAAAATAAATAGCAAACTATGAGGCAGCTGCAGTTCAAATTTGACCCGTTTCCAACTGAATCGTCCGCAATTTGTCTTTTTCACTAGAGGTGGATCAAAACTTTTTACACCCAACCATTTGGTCAATTTTGCATTAAACATGGCCTAGTATTTAATAAAATTGATTTGTTCCATTTTTGCAACAATTATTTGGTAGTTCCTTCACAAAAAAACATCATTTCGGGCACTCGAAAAATGGAAAATGAATTTTCCGTGCAAAGAAAATGAAAACTTCCTTAGGCAACATTGCTTGGAATTCCAAGATGCACCCTTGTGCACAACATGAGATCATTTGAACAAACTATGCCATGAATGTGGCCATAAGATTCATCATTTGGCTGGAAAGCCATGAATCTTCACGCATGATAGCTCATTTCTGAGAACACTTTTTTAAAATAATTACAGTATTACAAGTGTATTATTTTTCCTGTAAACTTGGTCACATATAATGACACAATGCAAATGTTTTCCAATTTTTTGATTTTTTTGAATTTTTATGCCCGTTTCAAAATGCGGTCAAAACGGTGGGCTTGACCGTTCCTAGCTAGTGGTTGAATCTTGGAAAACTTTTGGTTTTTCTATGATAAAATAGATACTTATGTACCTATAAATGATTTTTGGAAAAAATAAATAGCAAACTATGAGGCAGCTGCAGTTCAAATTTGACCTGTTTCCACTGAATCGGCCGCAATTTGTCTTTTTCACTAGAGGTGGATCAAAACTTTTTCCACCCAACCATTTGGTAAATTGTGCATTAAACATGGCCTAGTATTTTATAAAATTGATTTGTTCCATTTTTCAACAATTATTTGGTAGTTCCTTCACAAAAAAAACCTCATTTCAGGCACTCGAAAAATGGAAAATGAATTTTCCGTGCAAAGAAAATGAAAACTTCCTTAGGCAACATTGCTTGGAATTCCAAGATGCACCCTTGTGCACAATATGAGATCATTTGAACAAACTATGCCATGAATGTGGCCATAAGACTCATCATTTGGCTTGAAAGCCATGAATCTTCACGCATGATAGCTCATTTCTGAGAACACTTTTTTAATAATTATAGTATTACAAGTGTATTATTTTTCCTGGAAACTTGGTCACATATAATAACACAATGCAAAGGTTTTCCAATTTTTTGATTTTTTTGAATTTTTTATGCCCGTTTCAAAATGCGGTTAAAACGGCGGGCTTGACCGTTCCTAGCTAGTGGTTGAATCTTGGAAAACTTTTGGTTTTTCTATGATAAAATAGATACTTATGTACCTATAAATGATTTTTGGAAAAAATAAATAGCAAACTATGAGGCAGCTGCAGTTCAAATTTGACCCGTTTCCAACTAAATCAGCCGCAATTTGTCTTTTTCACCAGAGGTGGATCAAAACTTTTTACACCCAACCATTTGGTCAATTGTGCATTAAACATGTCCTAGTATTTTATAAAATTGATTTGTTCCATTTTCGCAACAATTATTTGGTAGTTCCTTCACAAAAAAACCTCATTTCGGGCACTCGAAAAATGGAAAATGAATTTTTCGTGGAAAGAAAATGAAAAATTCCTTAGGAAACATTGCTTGAAATTCCAAGATGCACCCTTGTGCACAATATGAGATCATTTGAACAAACTATGCCATGAATGTGGCCATAAGATTCATCATTTCGCTTGAAAGCCATGAATCTTCACGCATGATAGCTCATTTCTGAGAACACTTTTTTAAAATAATTATAGTATTACAAGTGTATTATTTTTCCTGGAAACTTGGTCACATATAATGACACAATGCAAAGGTTTTCCAATTTTTTGATTTTTTTGAATTTTTATGCCCGTTTCAAAATGCGGTCAAAACGGTGGGCTTGACCGTTCCTAGCTAGTGGTTGAATCTTGGAAAACTTTTGGTTTTTCTATGATAAAATAGATACTTATGTACCTATAAATGATTTTTGGAAAAAATAAATAGCAAACTATGAGGCAGCTGCAGTTCAAATTTGACCCGTTTCCACCTGAATCAGCCGCAATTTGTCTTTTTCACTAGAGGTGGATCAAAACTTTTTACACCCAACCATTTGGTAAATTGTGCATTAAACATGGCCTAGTATTTTATAAAATTGATTTGTTCCATTTTTGCAACAATTATTTGGTAGTTCCTTCACAAAAAAAACCTCATTTCGGGCACTCGAAAAATGGAAAATGAATTTTCCGTGCAAAGAAAATGAAAACTTCCTTAGGAAACATTGCTTGGAATTCCAAGATGCACCCTTGTGCACAATATGAGATCATTTGAACAAACTATGCCATGAATGTGGCCATAAGACTCATCATTTGGCTTGAAAGCCATGAATCTTCACGCATGATAGCTCATTTCTGAGAACACTTTTTTAATAATTATAGTATTACAAGTGTATTATTTTTCCTGGAAACTTGGTCACATATAATGACACAATGCAAAGGTTTTCCAATTTTTTGATTTTTTGAATTTTTTATGCCCGTTTCAAAATGCGGTCAAAACGGCGGGCTTGACCGTTCCTAGCTAGTGGTTGAATCATGGAAAACTTTTGGTTTTTCTATGATAAAATAGATACTTATGTACCTATAAATGATTTTTGGAAAAAATAAATAGCAGACTATGAGGCAGCTGCAGTTCAAATTTGACCCGTTTCCAACTGAATCGGCCGCAATTTGTCTTTTTCACCAGAGGTGGATCAAAACTTTTTACACCCAACCATTTGGTCAATTGTGCATTAAACATGGACTAGTATTTTATAAAATTGATTTGTTCCATTTTCGCAACAATTATTTGGTAGTTCCTTCACAAAAAACCTCATTTCGGGCACTCGAAAAATGGAAAATGAATTTTTCGTGGAAAGAAAATGAAAACTTCCTTAGGAAACATTGCTTGAAATTCCAAGATGCACCCTTGTGCACAATATGAGATCATTTGAACAAACTATGCCATGAATGTGGCCATAAGATTCATCATTTCGCTTGAAAGCCATGAATCTTCACGCATGATAGCTCATTTCTGAGAACAATTTTTTAAAATAATTATAGTATTACAAGTGTATTATTTTTCCTGGAAACTTGGTCACATATAATGACACAATGCAACGGTTTTCCAATTTTTTGATTTTATTGAATTTTTTATGCCCGTTTCAAAATGCGGTCAAAACGGCGGGCTTGACCGTTCCTAGCTAGTGGTTGAATCTTGGAAAACTTTTGGTGTTTCTATGATAAAATAGATACTTATTTACCTAGAAATGATTTTTCAAAAAAATAAAGAGCAAACTATGAGGCAGCTGCAGTTCAAATTTGACCCGTTTCCAACTGAATCGACCGCAATTTGTCTTTTTCACCAGAGGTGGATCAAAACTTTTTACACCCAACCATTTGGCAATTGTGCATTAAACATGTCCTAGTATTTTATAAAATTGATTAGTTCCATTTTTGCAACAATTATTTGGTAGTTCGTTCACAAAAAACCTCATTTCGGCCACTCGAAAAATGGAAAATGAATTTTCCGTGCAAAGAAAATGAAAACTTCCTTAGGCAACATTGCTTGGAATCCCAAGATGCACCCTTGTGCACAATATGATATCATTTGAACAAACTATGCCATGAATGTGGCCATAAGATTCATCATTTGGCTTGAAAGCCATGAATCTTCACGCATGATAGCTCATTTCTGAGAACACTTTTTTAAAATAATTACAGTATTACAAGTGTATTATTTTTCCTAGAAACTTGGTCACATATAATGACACAATGCAAAGGTTTTCCAATTTTTTGATTTTTTTGAATTTTTTATGCCCGTTTCAAAATGCGGTCAAAACGGTGGGCTTGACCGTTCCTAGCTAGTGGTTGAATCTTGGAAAACATTTGATTTTTCTATGATAAAATAGATACTTATGTACCTATAAATGATTTTTGGAAAAAATAAATAGCAAACTATGAGGCAGCTGCAGTTCAAATTTGACCTGTTTCCAACTGAATCGGCCGCAATTTGTCTTTTTCACTAGAGGCGGATCAAAACTTTTTACACCCAACCATTTGGTCAATTGTGCATTAAACATGGCCTAGTATTTTATAAAATTGATTTGTTCCATTTTTGCAACAATTATTTGGTAGTTCCTTCACACACAAAAACCTCATTTCGGGCACTCGAAAAATGGAAAATGAATTTTCCGTGCAAAGAAAATGAAAACTTCCTTAGGCAACATTGTTTGGAATTCCAAGATGCACCCTTGTGCACAATATGAGATCATTTGAACAAACTATGCCATGAATGTGGCCATAAGATTGATTATTTGGCTTGAAAGCCATGAATCTTCACGCATGATAGCTCATTTCGGAGAACACTTTTTTAAAATAATTATAGTATTACAAGTTTGTTATTTTTCTTGGAAACTTGGTCACATATAATGACACAATGCGAAGGTTTTCCAATTTTTTGAATTTTTTTGAATTTTTTATGCCCGTTTCAAAATGCGGTCAAAACGGTGGGCTTTACCGTTCCTAGCTAGTGGTTGAATCTTGGAAAACTTTTGGTGTTTCTATCATAAAATAGATACTTATTTACCTAGAAATGATTTTTTGAAAAAATAAAGAGCAAACTATGAGGCACCTGCAGTTCAAATTTGACCCGTTTCCACCTGAATCGGCCGCAATTTGTCTTTTTCACCAGAGGTAGGTCAAAACTTTTTACACCCAACCATTTGGTCAATTGTGCATTAAACATGGACTAGTATTTTATAAAATTGATTTGTTCCATTTTTGCAACAATTATTTGGTAGTTCCTTCACAAAAAAACCTCATTTCGGGCACTCGAAAAATGGAAAATGAATTTTTCGTGCAAAGAAAATGAAAACTTCCTTAGGCAACATTGTTTGGAATTCCAAGATGCCCCCTTGTGCACAATATGAGATAATTTGAACAAACTATGCCATGAATGTGGCCATAAGATTCATCATTTGGCTTGAAAGCCATGAATCCTCACGCATGCTAGCTCATTTCTGAGAACACTTTTTTAAAATAATTACAATATTACAAGTTTGTTATTTTTCCTGGAAACTTGGTCACATATAATGACATAATGCGAAGGTTTTCCAATTTTTTGAATTTTTTTGAATTTTTTATGCTCGTTTCAAAATGCGGTCAAAACGGCGGGCTTGACCGTTCCTAGCTAGTGGTTGAATCTTGGAAAACTTTTGGTGTTTCTATGATAAAATAGATACTTATTTACCTAGAAATGATTTTTCAAAAAAATAAAGAGCAAACTATGAGGCAGCTGCAGTTCAAATTTGACCCGTTTCCAACTAAATCGGCCGCAATTTGTCTTTTTCACCAGAGGTGGATCAAAACTTTTTACACCCAACCATTTGGTAATTGTGCATTAAACATGGCCTAGTATTTTATAAAATTGATTAGTTCCATTTTTGCAACAATTATTTGGTAGTTCCTTCACAAAAAAACCTCATTTCGGGCACTCGAAAAATGGAAAATGAATTTTCCGTGCAAAGAAAATGAAAACTTCCTTAGGCAACATTGTTTGGAATTCCAAGATGCACCCTTGTGCACAATATGATATCATTTGAACAAACTATGCCATGAATGTGGCCATAAGATTGATCATTTGGCTTGAAAGCCATGAATCTTCACGCATGATAGCTCATTTCTGAGAACACTTTTTGAAAATAATTATAGTATGACAAGTTTGTTATTTTTCCTGAAAACTTGGTCACATATAATGACTCAATGCGAAGGTTTTCCAATTTTTTGAATTTTTTTGAACTTTTTATGCTCGTTTCAAAATGCGGTCAAAACGGTGGGCTTTACCGTTCCTAGCTAGTGGATGAATCCTGGAAAACTTTTGGTGTTTCTATTATGAAATAGATACTTATTTACCTAGAAATGATTTTTTGAAAAAACAAAGAGCAAACTATGAGGCACCTGCAGTTCAAATTTGACCCTTTTCCAACTGAATCGGCCGCAATTTGTCTTTTTCACCAGAGGTGGATCAAAACTTTTTACACCCAACCATTTGGTCAATTGTGAATTAAACATGGCCTAGTATTTTATAAAATTGATTTGTTCCATTTTTGCTACAATTATTTTGTAGTTCCTTCACAAAAAAACCTCATTTCGGGCACTCGGAAAATGGAAAATGAATTTTCCGTGCAAAGAAAATGAAAACTTCCTTAGGCAACATTGTTTGGAATTCCAAGATGCACCCTTGTGCACAATATGAGATCATTTGAACAAACTATGCGATGAATGTGGCCATAAAATTTATCATTTGGCTTGAAAGCCATGAATCTTCACACATGATCATTTCAGAGAACACTTTTTTAAAATAATTACAGTATTACAAGTTTGTTATTTTTCCTGGAAACTTGGTCACATATATTGACACAATGCGAAGGTTCTCTAATTTTTTGAATTTTTTTGAATTTTTTATGCCCGTTTCAAAATGCGGTCAAAACGGCGGGCTTGACCGTTCCTAGCTAGTGGTTGAATCTTGGAAAACTTTTGGTGTTTCTATTATAAAATAGATACTTATTTACCTAGAAATGATTTTTCAAAAAAATAAAGAGCAAACTATGAGGCAGCTGCAGTTCAAATTTGACCCGTTTCCACCTATATCGGCCGCAATTTGTCTTTTTCACCAGAGGTGGATCAAAACTTTTTACACCCAACCATTTGGTCAATTGTGCATTAAACATGGCCTACTATTTAATAAAATTGATTAGTTCCATTTTTGCAACAATTATTTGGTAGTTCCTTCACAAAAAAACTCATTTCGGGCACTCGAAAAATGGAGAATGAATTTTCCGTGCAAAGAAAATGAAAACTTCCTTAGGCAACATTTTTTGGAATTCCAAGATGCACCCTTGTGCACAATATGAGATCATTTTAACAAACTATGCCATGAATGTGGCCATAAGATTGATCATTTGGCTTGAAAGCCATGAATCTTCACGCATGATAGCTCATTTCTGAGAACACCTTTTTAAAATAATTACCGTATTACAAGTTTATTGTTTTTCCTGGAAACTTGGTCACATATAATGACACAATGCAAAGGTTTTCCAATTTTTTGATTTTTTTTGAATTTTTTATGCCCGTTTCAAAATGCGGTCAAAACGGTGGGCTTTACCGTTCCTAGCTAGTGGTTGAATCTTGGAAAACTTTTGGTGTTTCTATGATTAAATAGATACTTATGTACCTAGAAATGATTTTTGGAAAAAATAAAGAGGAAACTATGAGGCACCTGCAGTTCAAATTTGACCCTTTTCCACCTGAATCGGCCGCAATTTGTCTTTTTCACCAGAGGTGGATCAAAACTTTTTTCACCCAACCATTTGGTCAATTGTGCATTATATATGGAATAGTATTTTATAAAATTAATTAGTTCCATTTTTGCAACAATTGTTTGGGAGGTCCTTCACAAAAAACCCTCCTTTCGGGCACTCGGAAAATGAAAAATGGTTTTTTCGTCCAAAGAAAATGAAAACTTCCTTAGGCAACATTGTTTTCCATTCCAATATGCACCCTCGTGCACAATATGAGATCATTTGAACAAACTATGCCGTGAATGTGGCCCTAAGATTGATCATTTGGCTTGAAAGCCATGAATCTTCACGCATGATAGCTCATTTTTGAGAACACTTTTTAAAAATAATTGTCGCATTGCAAGTTTGTTATTTTTCCTGGAAACTTGGTCACATATTATGACACAATGCGAAGGTTTTCCAATTTTTTGAATTTTTTTGAATTTTTTATGCCCGTTTCAAAATGCGGTCAAAACGACGGGCTTTACCGTTCCTAGCTAGTTGTTGAATCTTGGAATTTTTTTGGTGTTTCTATGATATAATAGATACTTATTGACCTAGAAATGATTTTTCAAAAAAATAAAGAGCAAACTATGAGGCACCTGCAGTTCAATTTGACCCGCTTCCAGCTGAATCGGCCGCAATTTGTCTTTTTCACCAGAGGTGGATCAAAACTTTTTACACCCAACCATTTGGTCAATTCTGCATTAAATATGGCCTAGTATTTTAGAAAATTGATTAGTTCCATTTTTGCAACAATTATTTGGGAGGTCCTTCACAAAAAACCCTCCTTTTGGGCACTTGGAAAATGAAAAATGAATTTTCCGTGCGAAGAAAATGAAAACTTCCTTAGGAAACATTGTTTGGAATTCCAAGATGCACCCTCATGCACAATATGAGATCATTTGAACAAACTATGCCAGGAATGTGGCCCTAAGATTGATCATTTGGCTTGAAAGCCATGAATCTTCACGCATGATAGCTCATTTCTGAGAACACTTTTTTAAAATAATTACCGTATTACAAGTTTGTTGTTTTTCCTGGAAACTTGGTCACATATAATGACACAATGCGGAGGTTTTCCAATTTTTTGATTTTTTTTGATTTTTTTATGCCCGTTTCAAAATGCGGTCAAAATGGCGGGAATGACCGTTCCTAGCTAGTGGTTGAATCTTGGATTTTTTTTTGGTGTTTCTCTGATTAAATAGATACTTTTGTACCTATAAATGATTTTTGTAAAAAATAAATAGCAAACTATGAGGCATCCGCAGTTCAAATTTGACCCGCTTCCAGCTGAATCGACAAAAAATTGTCTTTTTCACCAGAGGTGGATCAAAACTTTTTACACCCAATAATTTGGTCAATTCTGCATTAAATATGGCCTAGTATTTTAGAAAAATGGTTTGGTCCAATTTTGCAACAAATATATTATAGGTCCTTCACAAAAAAAACTCAGTTTGGACACTCGTAAAATGGAATATTCATTTTTCGTGCAAAGGAAATAAAAACTCCCTTTGTCAATATTGTTTGCAAATCCATGATGTAAACTTGTGCAAAATATGATATCATTTGAACAAATATTTGATAGGACTTTCACAAAAATACTCATTTTGAGCACTGAAAAATGGAATGAAATTTTTTATCTTGAATCGATCACGACCAATTTATATTGGTCATAAGGTCATCAAATGGTTTGCTTCGTTCTGATTGGACCATGAGCATATCACACGGATCACACATCAACCACCGTCGAATGCTTCCGGGTCCAACGACCCAAAACCACCCGAGCCGAAACCCTAGGTGTGTCCTCATGGACATTTTCCACCCACCCACCCCCCGCCTCCATTCTTTCTTTCTATCTCTCCCTCCCCCCTCAGATCCTCTCCCCTCTCCCCCGTGCAGCGAACCCTAGACCCTCTCTCCCCCGCACACCGCTCCTCCTCCCTTCCAGATCACAGCCGCCACCTCCTCCTTTCTAGATCGCCACCTCCACCTCCCTTCGGACGAGCTCCCCGCCGTCCATGGCCTCCCCCACGCCCTTCTCCCCCGCGAGCCCTCTCTCTCTACCTCGCGCGACTCCTCTACTCCACTCGATTCCGGCAAGTTGAGGCGGCTCTCGCCGGCGCGCAGCACACCCCGGGCTTCAGGTAAGCAAGTTTTTTGCTCGGCGCCGGCGCCGGCGTGGATCGAGACTGACGGATGGGTTTGGTTCCTTCCTTGCTACAGGCAGTGTTGTGCACGGCGGTGGCGCTGGCGCTGTGCGCGGGCGACATTGGCGCATCGCCTGCGGCGAGGGGCGTGGGGTGCCGGAAGCACGTGCGGAGGGTCACGGAGTACGGGGCGGTGGGGGACGGCAAGACGCTCGACACGGTGGCGTTCGCCGGGGCGGTGGCGGACCTGGGCAGGCGCGCGGGCCACCACGGCGCGGCGCTGGTGGTGCCAGCGGGGCGGTGGCTCATGGGGCCCTTCAACCTCACCAGCCACTTCACCCTCTTCCTCCACCGCGGCGCCGAGATCCTCGCATCCCAGGTGCTCCCCTCTTCTTTAGTTACCCGTGGGATTAATTAGCGGCAGTAATTGCTACGTATGTACTTACTGTGGCACGATGCGGGGTGGGGGGCTACTAGTGATGGACGGGACGGCACGGGGCTGGTGCTAAGTCACTTGGCCGCTTGGGTAGGGAGGTTCGTCCAGGAACGGAGTGGGCAGCGGCTACTGGTTTGGGGGTCCCCTGCCATGCATCGCCATGACCAATGTCACTTCCTTCCTTTTCAAGTATGGAGTCAGGGAGTCATCATCTGTCGTCTCCGTGCTCCTGATGGGGTTTTGATTCCTACTTACTCTAAATAGAACTCGTAATTATAATTACTAGCCAAAATTGCATGATTCAATCACGGCACGGGTCATGGTAGGAAATCGTACATTTCGGTGCTTAAATATACTCAATCCTGCAATTTCTGTTACCGATTTTTAGCTTGATCCACTATTTTGGTCAGTGATTTGCATTACCCTCGCCGCTGCTCTGCCATTACAAACATGTCATATATATGAGTTGCTTATGTTCAGTAAATTTCATGAATGTATGAGTGAACCATAATTTTGCTAAACATCTATCACATTTTAAGTGAACCATAATTCGAATTTTGTTTACCTTTTTAGATCTGTTGTACCGCTTACATTTAGTGTTTCCATTGAAGTTGTTTGGTTCTGGTCTCAGCAGTAGTACACTCTAATGGTAGCTTTATGTTCACTCTTTTACAGCAAACCTTTTTAGCTCTTTCTCGTGATCCTTGCGGGCAATTATTTTAGTCCATGGAGTTGTTTCTCTAGCAGATGTTGCTCTGCTTGACATCTCATAGTCCACTGGATCAGCTGTGACATCTCATAGTCCATAGTTTATAATCAGGTTTCTGTTTGACAGCTTCATAGTCAACAGTTACATGATAATTCTATAATGCTGAAGCTATATTCCTATCTGCTCAACAGTTACATGATAATTCTATAATGCTGAAGCTATATTCCTGTCTGCTCAACAGTTACATGATAATTTCGTAATGTTGAAGCTATATTTGCTGCATGTGTCTTAATTTTTTTATTCTGTAATGATGATATGAAATGTCACACAGGTCATTATTGGTGCAGTTGCTGTGGTTGTCGGAGGTGTTGCTGCTGCATCTGGCGGAGCTGTAGTCCGAGAAGGTCAAGGATGAGATGGTCCTTGATGGCAACGACATCGAGCTCGTCTCCCGCTCTGTTGCCCTCATCAACTAGGTGAATCAGACAGGTCGCTGGTGCCAGAAATATTTTCTCTTTTTTTGTCAAAAAATGAAACATGTAGTAATCTGCAGGTTTAATAAACTGATACTTTTTCGTAAAATATTTCGAACGAATATGGCCTGTGCAAAAATAAGAACTCTGGCATGTTTCTATTGATTTGTTTTTGTATGACATGCAAATCTTGGTAGCCCTATCATTTTTTGAAACCTTCTGCTATGCTAAAATACACCCCATTCTGCATGCATGATTTTCCTTTGTTATTACTAAGCATATTTGATAAATTGCTCACAAGGAGCATGGGTGCCTGAGAGCCCAAAAGCTGCTTTGTACATTTTTTAAAAGAAAAACCTCGACCTCTCCATTTTTCTACTTTCTCTTATCAATTCATTTTGCAAATATTTTGGCCCAGCTTTCCCATTGTTCTACCAATACTTTTTTACGTAAACATCTACTCAATTAGATTGACTAATCACTATATGCATGCATGTGTATGGACTTTACTTGAATAAGTTAACAAATACTAACAGCCTGATTATATAGTAAATAAAAATGACTTCAATCCCTCTCAATTACATACAACATTTTGCAATAATTCTTAAGTATGTGTGTGCATGGCACGTGCCTTTTACTAGTATGAAGCAGTTTTGTAATGTTAATTAATTTGTCACCGTGCAAGGGCGGGACAAGGTGTACAAGGACGTGATCGACCCCGCCGTCCGCGAGTGGACCTCAAGACTGCTGTGTACCACGCCGATGACGTCCTCGATGACTTCCACTATGAGGTGATGTGTCGTCGTGCAACCCAGATCCGACGTCGCTGCTCCACTGCTCGCAAGGTTCATCCGACCTTCTCTTCCCACTTCGGCTAGCTTTGTTCGAGAGGTCTGTAAATTCCTATGCACTACAAATACACTGTATATAAGTGAATACATTTCTGCTTGTAAGAGGGTGTTTGGTTGGACGGTAAACTTGCTGCACAACTAGACCTCGTTACATGCAGTGAAACAAATTACCACATCACTGGTGAGCTTATTTACATAAGAACACGAGCATGACTACATCTAAGAATCACAGAGATTAAGTCAGCATATCTGATAATTGCTTTTGTTGCTTGTATGTTCAGTTTACGCGTCTCCTTTGACTGCAGAAGCTGAATATCACTCCCTCTGTTCATAAATAAGTGATGTGCAAAGAGGTTGCCTTCAGTTTACTTTCTGCCTGTAGAGTTACTGTGTTTCTGATGGATTTTGAAATCAGACCACATGTTTTCTTATAAGCAAACTATATTGATGGTTGAAAGATTTTATATGCTTCTGATGCGTGATCCTTCTAATGCTAGGTGATTTGTTTCTTGGAATTTGGAAGAGGAAGACGATGAAGCGTTCTGGTTGTACTTCATAGCTAGTTTCATTGTATTTTGTACTGGTCTGGTTGTATGAACAGTATGTAAAGATTGTAATAGGCTACACTTATTGGTCTGGTTGTATTTTGTACTGGTCTGGATGTACTGGTCTGGATGTACTGGTCTGGTCATTTCAAGTATATAGTTCTGTTTCATTTGAAATATTTGTCATGAAATAGTTCTGTTTCTTTGTACTGTGAAAATGTGAGAAATAGAAAGTTGATGAGTTGGACTTACTTATTGGTAGAGGCCAAGGCCCAAAACATGAATAGCATGCAAAAAGGCTGAGGCCCAAAAAAAGTCAACTTTTAAAAGGCCGAGGCCCAAAAAGAAATGGACCGTAAAGTTCTGTCTTAGAAACCAAACAGGCCGAATTGCTGGGATTGGCCCATGTAGCTAGCATAAATTGACAAGAAAAAAATATATAAAAGGCTGAATTAATGGGCTCAGCCCATGTAAAACACCTAATTGGACCGGGCTGAATCTTGTGCCACATCAGCTTGCCATGCTGGATGCCTACGTGGCCTGGGGAGGTTGCTAGTGACCAAAACGCCACAGTAGGAATATTTTGGTCGTAAACGTCCACGACCTTCTCACAGAGAAGGTCGCTATAGTCAGTTAACGACCCTCAGCTTTTGACCTTATGTTTTTGGTCAAAAAAAGGTCGCAAATAAAAAACAATGACCTTTCAGTGACCAATAGTCAAGGTCACAAGTTGACATATTTCTTGTAGTGTAGGTTACCATTGTTACCTTCCCATTGTAGCATGCTTGGTAAAGCCTCCACACACATCAAGAATAAATACAGGGACAAATGGTCACCCTGTCTTAAACACCTCGAAGAGGTAAACACTTCTGTACTCTCTACATTAAACTGTAAATTATATGATACGGAAGAAGCACATGCCATGATAATAGATATCCACCTTTCGGCAAAACCCAATCTCTGCATGCTCCTCCACTGAAAACTGCACTTCGCTTTGTCATAGGCCTTGTGCATATCCAGTTTAACTGTGCATAAGTTAGTCTTCTCTAGTTCCTTCTTATTTTTGTTTTTATTCATACTATTTGATTTTTCACTATTACTTCAATTTGTTTGTTAGTAAAGTATTTGACATTTCTTTTTTAATCCAATTATATTCTACTTTTGTTGGGGAACGTTGCACAAAATAAAAAAATTCTACGTTCACCAAGATCAATCTATGAGTTCATCTAGAAACGAGAGAGTGTGACGCCCCCGATTCAATCGTACACTAATCATGCACGCAAATGTGTACGATCAAGATCAGGGACTCACGGGAAGATATCACAACACAACTCTACAAATAAAAAAAAGTCATACAAGCATCATAATACAAGCCAGGGGCCTCGAGGGCTCGAATACAAGTGCTCGATCATAGACGAGTCAGCGGAAGCAACAATATCTGAGTACAGACATAAGTTAAACCAGTTTGCCTTAAGAAGGCTAGCACAAACTGGGATACAGATCGAAAGAGGCGCAGGCCTCCTGCCTGGGATCCTCCTAACTACTCCTGGACGTCATCAGCGGGCAGCACGTAGTAGTAGGCACCTCCAGTGTAGTAGGGGTCGTCGTCGACGGTGGCGTCTGGCTCCTGTACTCCAGCATCTGGTTGCGACAACCAGAAAGAAAGGAAAGGGGAAAAAGGGGGGAGAAAGCAACCGTGAGTACTCATCCAAAGTACTCGCAAGCAGGGAACTACACTACATATGCATGGGTATATGTGTAGGGAGGCCATATCAGTGGACTGAACTGCAGAATGCCAGAATAAGAGGGGGATAACTAATCCTGTCGAAGACTACGCTTCTCGCAGCCACCGTCTTGCATCAAGTAGAAGAGAGTAGATTGAAGTCCTCCAAGTAGCATCTCCAAGTAGCATCTCATAGCATAATCCTACCCGGCGATCCCCTCCTCATATCCCTGAGGTAGAGCGACCACCGGTTGTATCTGGCACTTAGAAGGGTGTGTTTTATTAAGTATCCGGTTCTAGTTGTCATAAGGTCAAGGTACAACTCCAAGTCGTCCTGTTACCGAAGATCACGGCTATTCGAATAGATTAACTTCCCTGCAGGGGTGCACCACATAACCCAACACGCTCGATCCCATTTGGCCGGACACACTTTCCTGGGTCATGTCCGGCCTCGGAAGATCAACACGTCGCAGCCCCACCTAGGCAAAACAGAGAGGCCAGCACGCCGGTCTAAACCTAAGCGCACAGGGGTCTGGGCCCATCGCCCATAGCACACCTGCACGTTGCGAGGGCGGCCGGAAGCAGAACTAGCCCCCTTAATACAAGAGCAGGCTTACGTTCCAATCCGGCGCGCGCCACTCCGTCGCTGACGTCTGAAGTGCTTCGGCTGATACCACGATGTCGGGATACCCATAACTACTCCCACGTAGATGGTTAGTGCGTATAGGCTCGTAGCCAGACTCAGATCAAATACCAAGATCTCGTTAAGCGTGTTATTATGAAGCAACCGCGGACGCCGACCAGGGCCAGGCCCACCTCTCTCCTAGGCAGTCTCAACCTGCCCTGTCGCTCCGCCACAAAGATCCACACAGAGGGCCGTCGGGACAAAGGTCCTTTCAGCCCCCAATCCGTGAATCACTCGCGGGTACTCTTCGAGCTGACCCGACTTTAGTCACCATCTGTATAGTATGTATGTATGTATAGTATATACCCGTGATCACCTCCCGAGTGATCACGGCCCAATAGTATAGCAAGGCAGACTGACAAGAATGTAGGGCCAATGATGATCAACTAGCATCCTATACTAAGCATTTAGGATTGCAGGTAAGGTATCAACAGGTGTAGCGACAATGTCAGGCTATGCATCAGAATAGGATCAACGGAAAGCAGTAACATGCTACACTACTCTAATGCAAGCAGTATAGAGTAGAATAGGCGATATCTGGTGATCAAGGGGGGGGGCTTGCCTGGTTGCTCTGGCAAGAGAGAGGGGTCGTCAACTCCGTAGATGAACTGGGCAGCAGCAGCGTCGGTCTCGTAGTCTACCGGAGAGAAGAGGGGGAAGAACAATGAATACCAAGTAAACAGATGCATATCGATGCATGACATGCCAAGAAGCGATGCTAGGCGTGCCCTAACGTGGTATGAGGTGGTACTGGTTAAGGGGGGAATCATCCGGGAAAGTATTCCCGGTGTTTCGTGTTTTCGGACAGATGAACCGGAGGGGAAAAGTTGCGAGTTCGATAGGTTAGGGGTGTGTGGCGGACGAACGGACTGCGTATCCAGAATCATCTCGTCGTTCTGAGCAACTTTCATGTTGAAAAAATTTTAATCCGAGTTACGGATTAAAAGATATGATTTTTAAAAGATTTTAACAATTTTGGAATTTAATTATTTATTTAATTAATTCGAAAAATGGATTTATGATGTCAGCATGATGTCATGCTGACATCAGCAGTCAACAGAGTTGACTGGTCAACCTGACCAGTGGGTCCCACTGGTCAGTGACACATTTTAATTAACAGATTAATAAAACTAATCATAATTAATTAAGGGGGTGGGCCCCACTGTCATACTAATTAATTAGCTAATTAACAGTAGTTAATTAAGTTAATTAATCATTAGGTTAATTAATTTTAATTGGTTAATTTAATTAGAAATAATTAAGTTAATTAATTAGTTAATTAATTAATTTCATGATTTATTTATTATTATTA
>NC_057798.1:101067923-101076756 GCF_018294505.1 Triticum aestivum | reverse complement strand
GTCTGTTGTTTTTTTTTAATTTATTTTCCTTTCTATTTTACTCAATTTAAAATATTTATGCATTTTATAAAAATGTGTTTACTTCACCATAATTACCTTTTTAATATTTGACAACCCCCGGACATTTTAGATTTAAATTTTGAAAACTTTTATTGTTTGCCTATGTTTTCAATTGAATTTGAACCGGGTTCGAATCAACATGAGTTTAATCACGGTAACCGAGGTGACATGGCATCATTAGCAGGGATTACTGTAGCTTAATTATCCGGGCGTTACAAATCTCCTCCACTACAAGAAATCTCGTCCCGAGATTTTAGGAGGTAGAAGGAAACAGTGCGGGGTATTCATCACAAAGACGATCCTCGCGTTCCCAGGTGGCTTCGTCTTCAGAGTGATTCGACCACTGGACCTTCAGGAACTTGATCGCCTTCTGACGTGTGCGGCGTTCAGCTTGGTCGAGAATGCGGACCGGATGCTCTTTATAGGAGAGGTCCTGTTGCAATTCGAGCGCTTCATGGTCCACTGCTCGGATTGGGTCCTTGAAGCAGCGTCGAAGTTGTGACACGTGGAACACATCGTGAACCTGAGAAAGGTTCGACGGAAGCTCCAATTGATATGCCACCTTTCCACGCCTTTCCAGAATAGTGAATGGGCCAATATAGCGAGGAGCTAGCTTGCCCTTGATCCCGAAGCGGTGAGCACCCTTCATTGGTGTAACGCGAAGATAGGCCTTTTCGCCAGGTTGATAGACCATGTCTTTATGATGACGGTCATACTGACTCTTCTGGCGTGACTGAGCAGTCTTGAGATTCTCGCGAATAATGTGGACTTGCTCTTCGGCATGTTGGATAATATCCGGACCAAAGAGTGGACGTTCCCCAGTTTCTGACCAGTTCAGAGGGGTTCGGCACTTTCGTCCATATAACACTTCGAAGGGGGCCATCTTCAGACTAGCCTGATAGCTATTATTATAAGAGAACTCAGCATACGGAAGAGATTCCTCCCATTTCTTGCCGAAGGAAATAACACAAGCTCGAAGCATGTCTTCGAGAACTTGATTGACACGTTCAACTTGCCCTTGTGACTGAGGATGAAAAGCAGTGCTGAAAGACAGATGAGTGCCCATAGCTTCTTGGAAACTTGCCCAGAATCTTGAAGTGAATAAACTGCCACGGTCTGAACTGATAACCAGTGGAATACCGTGAAGCGAAACAATTCTGGACATGTAGAGAGTTGCAAGCTGGCTAGCAGTGATCGTTTCTTTGACCGCCAGAAAATGTGCAACCTTAGAAAGTCGGTCAATGACGACAAGAATAGCATCATTACCCTTTTGCGATTTGGGAAATCCAGTAACGAAGTCCATCTCGACATGGTCCCATTTCCATTTAGGAATAGATATAGGTTGCAGAGTTCCAGCAGGCCTTTGATGTTCTGCTTTGATACGACGGCAAACGTCACATTCAGCAACATAACGAGCAATGTCTTGCTTCATGTTAGACCACCAGAATCTCTGGCGGATGTCTTGGTACATCTTTGTACTACCAGGGTGGATACATAGAGGCGTATCATGAGCTTCTTTCATAACCTCCTGAGTCATATTCAGGTTTTCCTTCTTACACGGCACCACTAGGCGGCCTTTGAAGTACAAGGCGCCATCATCAGCAATAGTGAAGGATGAGGGACTTCCTCCTTTGAGGTCTTGCTTAATCTTGTAGACTTCAGAGTCAAATCCCTGCATTGTCTTTATGGTGCCCACGAGATCGGGTTCAACAGCCAGGGTATAGAGGGAACCCTGGGAAACAACACGGAGATTCATCTTGCGGAACTCCGGAGGAGGGGGAGCGAGTGCACCCGGAGGAACAATATGGAGGTTCAGCTTTCTGAATTCTTCAACGAGTGAGGGCTGAACTTTGTGAACCTGGAGGTGGTTGCAGTAAGACTTGCGGCTCAAGGCATCAGCCATTACATTAGCCTTGCCTGGGGTATAGGAAATACCCAAATCAAAGTCTGCAACAGTCTCCATCCATCTCTGCTGACGGAGGTTCAGGTCTGGCTGAGTAAACAGATACTTCAGACTTTGGTGGTCGGTGAAGATCTCGCAACGATTACCGAGTAGGTAATGTCGCCACTGTTTTAGTGCATGAATGACAGCAGCAAGTTCGAGGTCGTGAACTGGGTAGTTCTCTTCGTGAGGGCGTAATTGCCGAGAGGCATAAGCAACCACTTTGCGCTCTTGCATTAGGACACAGCCTAATCCTTGACGGGAAGCGTCGCAGTAAATGACGAAGTCCTTCTTAGTATCAGGTGGAGCTAGTACTGGGGCAGAAGTCAACTTGTCTTCGAGTGCCTGGAAGCTTTCCTGACATTTGTCTGTCCACTGGAACTTGACGCCCTTATGCAATAGGTTAGTCAGAGGCCTGGCAATCTTGGAGAAGTTCTCGATGAATCGATGGCAGTAGCTGGCGAGACCGAGAAAACTTCTGACTTGCTTAACGTTCTTTGGAGGAGTCCAATCGAGAATAGCCTGAACTCGTTCAGGGTTGACGGCAATACCATCCTTAGAGATGACATGCCCGAGATAGGTTACTTCGGGAAGCCAGAATTCACATTTGGAGAACTTGGCATAAAGTTGATGCTCTCGTAGCTTTTCCAGCACGAGGCGAAGATGTTCAGCATGTTCCTCTTCGTTCTTGGAAAATACCAGAATATCATCCAGATAAACCACGACGAACTTGTCGAGGTAATCCATGAATATATAGTTCATCAGGCGAGAGAAGGTGGCTGGAGCATTGGTTAAGCCGAAAGACATGACGGTGTACTCGTATGAACCATAGCGAGTCACAAAGGCGGTCTTGGGGATATCTTCCTCACGAACACGGATCTGGTGGTAACCCAACCTCAAGTCGAGTTTAGAGAACACTGATGATCCAGCCAATTGATCATACAGATCATTGATCCGAGGAAGAGGATACTTATTCTGAATGGTAGCTTGATTTATAGGACGGTAGTCTTGGACCAATCGGTTTGTCCCATCTTTCTTCTTGACAAAGAGAGAAGGTGCTCCCCAAGGAGAGCAACTTGGGCGAATGAAACCACTTCGAAGAGATTTATCGATTTCCTCCTTAAGCTCAAGGAGTTCATGCGGCGGCATCTTGTAGGGTCGCTTGGCTATAGGAGTGGTGCCTGGTTTCAAGTCGATGACGAATTCGACAGCTCTAGCAGGGGGAATCCCTGGGAGTTCTTCAGGAAAGACGTCTAGGAATTCACGCACGACGGGAATGTTTTCAATGCCCTCAAGTGGTGCAGCGTTCAATGCGTTTAAGGCATAAAGTCTGGCCTCGGCATTCTGAACCAGATGAGCATCGTAGCTAATTATTTCATCAGAAGGGTGTAGCAGATGGACGGTCTTGGTAGCGCAAACGATAGAAGCGGTATGCGCCTTTAACCAATCGATTCCCAGAATGAGATCAATGCTACAGGACTTCAGTACGATGGGAGAGACAAGGAATTCCAGTCCTTCAATTTCTACAGGGACGTCGTTGCAAATCATGGAGGTTCGACATTGGCCCGCAGGGGTGTGCACTAATAGAGAAGCGTTCATGTCTTCACTTTTAATGCCATGCATGAATGCAAAATCTTCTGACATGAATGAATGCGATGCTCCTGTATCAAATAAAACAGATGCTGGTACTGAATTTACGAGGAGTGTACCCATCACAGTAGCAGGCTGGTCTTGAGCTTCATTCAGATCAATGTGGTTGGCATGAACACGGCCATAGGACTTGGCATTATTGTTGCGGGCCTGGTTGTTTCCACGGCCAGCGGCTGGAAGGGCCAGTTGATTCTGATTCTGAATGCAATCCCTAGCACGGTGACCTGGTTGACCACACTTGTAGCACAGGCCATTATTGGGAGTGGGAACAGGAGCTTGGGGTGGCGGAGCTGGAAGCCTTGGCAGCCTAGTTGGAGCAGTAGGCAGACGAGGTGCAGCGTAAGACTGCCTTGGGGCTGGTGCATTTGGACGGTACATGCTGTTCGGGATCCATATCTTACGCTTCTGCGAGGGCGGGCCCGAAGATGAGCCCGTGTCACGGTTGCGCCTTTGAGAGCTATGGTGTTCTTGAAGACCAGTCTCAACATTGATGGCCTTATTCACCAAGGTGGCGAAATCAGCAAAGTCGTGCACTAGAAGTGCGAGCTTGATGTCAGCTTGAAGGCCGTCACGGAACTTCTCCTGCCTACGTGCATCAGTTGCAATGTCCTCTTCAGCATAGCGAGACAAGTCCAGAAACTCCCGCTGATAAGCTTCAACAGTCTTGTTGCCTTGGGTGAGGTTGCGAAACTCACGCTTCTTCCGGTCCATGACTCCCTGAGGAATGAAGCGGGCACGGAAGGCAGCCTGAAAGTCTGGCCAGGAGATGATTGTCCCAACTGGCAGAGTACGCCTGTGGCTGTCCCACCATTGAGCTGCGGGTCCCTTCAGGAAGAAGGAAGCAAAAGTGACATAGCTGGCAGGGGCTACATCAGCAGACTCCATCTCATAGGTGATGTCACGGAGCCAGTCATCAGCATCCAGCGGCTGGGTTGAGCTGCGGTACACACTTGGGTTGAGGCGTATGAAATCCTGCAGAGTTGTTGTGTTTGGATGCTGGTTCATATTGGGGCGAGGAAACTGAGCCATCATGTTTTCCATGAACTGGCGATTCATCTCAAGCTATTGGATCATACCAGCCATGTACTCAGGCGGTGGTGGGAAGTTGCCACCACGACCACGACCAGCTGGTCTAACCATCCTGCTAATATATAACAGGGGTAGTTCAGTATTGAGAAATTTGCATAGACAAGAGTCATTCATGATGAAACATGCATAATGAAAGGAGCACGACAGATACCACATAGATAGTCGGCATAACTTACAAAAGGGGTCGGACATAGAGTTCAGTACACAGAGTTCCGTACATAGACTAAGTCATCATAGGCGGCACGCAGGCTCGCGAGTGCATCTAAGACTAATGAGCAAGACTACATCAGTCCCAGGAGGTACTGTGAAGGTAGTTGTAACCTGACAGCTGGTAGTGAGGCAACGGATAGTCCTCCACGTCAGTGGCCTGGGGGCCGCGGATACTCTGGTGTAGAACCCGACGCTCAGGTGGCAGAAGAGGACCAAGTGTGGGAGAGTAGCCTCCCACCTCTGGCCATCCGACACCGTGGGGCATCACGGTCCTGGCTGGGTAGATCGCAGAACGCGGCAGTTGTCCAGACCGGACAAAGGGGTGCAACCGCGTCAGAGCCCTGTAAAGGTGCTGACGAGTGGTGTACAACTCGTGGCGAAGAGCTCTGTTAGCTCGATCCAGCCCATCAGCATGCAGGACCAGGCGCTGATGGTGGAAAGGCTCTCGGGTGACGGTGGAGTAGGCGGCAGTGTAGTATCCCTCCGCACCAACGTCAGATGCGATAGGAATGTGCCTGAAAGGGGAAGTGTCCAATGCCTGATACTCTCCACGAAGACGTGTCAGAGCAGCATGAGCCGCATCGTGGACTGCCATCTCGATGGTCACTCCAACACCATGAGCGGTGTGCAGCACGCTAGTGGACTCATACTCCCGAGAGTAGAGGTGGACGATGGCACGGTACTGCTCCTGGTTAAAGTCCTGGTACTCCTCGTAGACGGTGTACTCAGGGTGCCAGCGATAACCCAGATAGGTCATCATATCAGCTAGCACAGCAGGTGATCCTGAGGCACCAATGGCCGCAGTGTGGCGCACGACCTGCCTCGCGGGTTCCATCTGAAAACAAAGATGTTTCAATGGAGTCAAATGACAACACGGGCACTATTCAAAATGCTATCCTGCAAAATAACTATGGCTTATCCAACTTTGGGGTGAACGTGGTAATGGGATCCTAAAGTCAGAGTTAGTAATTTCGTTTAACCCGAGTAGAAAAGAGTTCAGAGTCCCAGAGTAAAGGTTGAGGAGTAAAAGATCCTAGTACCACCCAATGGCGACGTGGGCCCGTAAGGCTCACAGCCATGTTAGTAAAAGTTTTATAGTGACTAGAGTCGACTTCGGCCAAGGAGTGTGGAAGGGGGATTCCTACAGGCAGTCGGCTCTGATACCAACTTGTGACGCCCCCGATTCAATCGTACACTAATCATGCACGCAAATGTGTACGATCAAGATCAGGGACTCACGGGAAGATATCACAACACAACTCTACAAATAAAAAAAAGTCATACAAGCATCATAATACAAGCCAGGGGCCTCGAGGGCTCGAATACAAGTGCTCGATCATAGACGAGTCAGCGGAAGCAACAATATCTGAGTACAGACATAAGTTAAACCAGTTTGCCTTAAGAAGGCTAGCACAAACTGGGATACAGATCGAAAGAGGCGCAGGCCTCCTGCCTGGGATCCTCCTAACTACTCCTGGACGTCATCAGCGGGCAGCACGTAGTAGTAGGCACCTCCAGTGTAGTAGGGGTCGTCGTCGACGGTGGCGTCTGGCTCCTGTACTCCAGCATCTGGTTGCGACAACCAGAAAGAAAGGAAAGGGGAAAAGGGGGGGAGAAAGCAACCATGAGTACTCATCCAAAGTACTCGCAAGCAGGGAACTACACTACATATGCATGGGTATATGTGTAGGGAGGCCATATCAGTGGACTGAACTGCAGAATGCCAGAATAAGAGGGGGATAACTAATCCTGTCGAAGACTACGCTTCTCGCAGCCACCGTCTTGCATCAAGTAGAAGAGAGTAGATTGAAGTCCTCCAAGTAGCATCTCCAAGTAGCATCTCATAGCATAATCCTACCCGGCGATCCCCTCCTCATATCCCTGAGGTAGAGCGACCACCGGTTGTATCTGGCACTTGGAAGGGTGTGTTTTATTAAGTATCCGGTTCTAGTTGTCATAAGGTCAAGGTACAACTCCAAGTCGTCCTGTTACCGAAGATCACGGCTATTCGAATAGATTAATTCCCTGCAGGGGTGCACCACATAACCCAACACGCTCGATCCCATTTGGCCGGACACACTTTCCTGGGTCATGTCCGGCCTCGGAAGATCAACACGTCGCAGCCCCACCTAGGCAAAACAGAGAGGCCAGCACGCCGGTCTAAACCTAAGCGCACAGGGGTCTGGGCCCATCGCCCATAGCACACCTGCACGTTGCGAGGGCGGCCGGAAGCAGAACTAGCCCCCTTAATACAAGAGCAGGCTTACGTTCCAATCCGGCGCGCGCCGCTCCGTCGCTGACGTCTGAAGTGCTTCGGCTGATACCACGACGTCGGGATACCCATAACTACTCCCACGTAGATGGTTAGTGCGTATAGGCTCGTAGCCAGACTCAGATCAAATACTAAGATCTCGTTAAGCGTGTTATTATGAAGCAACCGCGGACGCCGACCAGGGCCCGGCCCACCTCTCTCCTAGGCGGTGTCAACCTGCCCTGTCGCTCCGCCACAAAGATCCACACAGAGGGCCGTCGGGACAAAGGTCCTTTCAGCCCCCAATCCATGAATCACTCGCGGGTACTCTTCGAGCTGACCCGACTTTAGTCACCATCTGTATAGTATGTATGTATGTATAGTATATACCCGTGATCACCTCCCGAGTGATCACGGCCCAATAGTATAGCAAGGCAGACTGACAAGAATGTAGGGCCAATGATGATCAACTAGCATCCTATACTAAGCATTTAGGATTGCAGGTAAGGTATCAACAGGTGTAGCGACAATGTCAGGCTATGCATCAGAATAGGATCAACGGAAAGCAGTAACATGCTACACTACTCTAATGCAAGCAGTATAGAGTAGAATAGGCGATATCTGGTGATCAAGGGGGGGGGCTTGCCTGGTTGCTCTGGCAAGAGAGAGGGGTCGTCAACTCCGTAAATGAACTGGGCAGCAGCAGCGTCGGTCTCGTAGTCTACCGGAGAGAAGAGGGGGAAGAACAATGAATACCAAGTAAACAGATGCATATCGATGCATGACATGCCAAGAAGCGATGCTAGGCGTGCCCTAACGTGGTATGAGGTGGTACTGGTTAAGGGGGGGAATCATCCGGGAAAGTATTCCCGGTGTTTCGTGTTTTCGGACAGATGAACCGGAGGGGAAAAGTTGCGAGTTCGATAGGTTAGGGGTGTGTGGCGGACGAACGGACTGCGTATCCGGAATCGTCTCGTCATTCTGAGCAACTTTCATGTTGAAATTTTTTTAATCCGAGTTACTTAATTAACACAATTTTGTAATTTAATTATTTATTTAATTAATTCGAAAAATGGATTTATGACGTCAGCATGATGTCATGCTAACATCAGCAGTCAACAGAGTTGACTGGTCAACCTGACCAGTGGGTCCCACTGGTCAGTGACACATTTTAATTAACAGATTAATAAAACTAATCATAATTAATTAAGGGGGTGGGCCCCACTGTCATACTAATTAATTAGCTAATTAACAGTAGTTAATTAAGTTAATTAATCATTAGGTTAATTAATTTTAATTGGTTAATTTAATTAGAATTAATTAAGTTAATTAATTAGTTAATTAATTAATTTCATGATTTATTTATTATTATTATTATTTTCTAATTATTTTTATTTTATAATTTTTTTTTATTTTTATTTTATCAAAATGTTCTCTGGGCGGGGCCCACTTGTCATTGGCCCCGGGGCGGGGCCCAACCACCAGTGGCTCCAGGGGCCCAATGGGGCGGGTCGGGCACTGACGCCCGACAGGGCGCCCGGGGGCGCTGGCGAGGCGTGAAGCGGGGCGAGGCCGCGGTGGTGCACGGGCGACCGTGGCCGTGGCCAAAACGGCGGCGCGACGGGGCTAGA
>NC_057798.1:101067332-101067913 GCF_018294505.1 Triticum aestivum | reverse complement strand
TTCGAAAAATGGATTTATGACGTCAGCATGATGTCATGCTGACATCAGCAGTCAACAGAGTTGACTGGTCAACCTGACCAGTGGGTCCCACTGGTCAGTGACACATTTTAATTAACAGATTAATAAAACTAATCATAATTAATTAAGGGGGTGGACCCCACTGTCATACTAATTAATTAGCTAATTAACAGTAGTTAATTAAGTTAATTAATCATTAGGTTAATTAATTTTAATTGGTTAATTTAATTAGAAATAATTAAGTTAATTAATTAGTTAATTAATTAATTTCATGATTTATTTATTATTATTATTATTTTCTAATTATTTTTATTTTATATTTTTTTTATTTTTATTTTATCAAAATGTTCTCTGGGCGGGGCCCACTTGTCATTGGCCCCGGGGCGGGGCCCAACCACCAGTGGCTCCAGGGGCCTAATGGGGCGGGTCGGGCACTGGCGCCCGACAAGGCGCCCGGGGGCGCTGGCGAGGCGTGAAGCGGGGCGAGGCCGCGGTGGTGCACGGGCGACCGTGGCCGTGGCCAAAACGGCGGCGCGACGGGGCTAGACGGGCAGCACGGTGGC
>NC_057798.1:101051996-101066702 GCF_018294505.1 Triticum aestivum | reverse complement strand
GCCAGCTGGGCCACTTGGCCCAGCGGGGGGGGGGGGGTCTGTTGTTTTTTTTTTAAATTTATTTTCCTTTCTATTTTACTCAATTTAAAATATTTATGCATTTTATAAAAATGTGTTTACTTCACCATAATTACCTTTGTAATATTTGACAACCCCCGGACATTTTAGATTTAAATTTTGAAAACTTTTATTGTTTGCCTATGTTTTCAATTGAATTTGAACCGGGTTCGAATCAACGTGAGTTTAATCACGGTAACCGAGGTGACATGGCATCATTAGCAGGGATTACTGTAGCTTAATTATCCGGGCGTTACAGAGAGAGAGGAGTGCATCTACATACCCTTGTAGATCGCATGCGGAAGCGTTCAAGAGAACGGGGTTGAGGGAGTCGTTCTCGTCGTGATCCAAATCACCGGAGATCCTAGCGCCGAATGGACGGCACCTCCGCGTTCAAAACACATACGCTCAGCGTGACGTCTCCTCCTTCTTGATCCAGCAAGGGGGGAGGAGAGGTTGATGAAGATCCAGCAGCACGACGGCGTAGTGGTGGATGCAGCAGGGTTCCGGCAGAGCTTCGCCGAGCTTCTGCGAGAGGGAGAGGTGTAGCAGGGGAGAGGGAGGCGCCAAGACTTCAGGGTGCGGCTGCCCTCCCTCCCCCTCCTTTATATAGGCCCCCAAGGGGGGGCACCGGCCCTGGATATGATATCTCCCAAGGGGGGCAGCGGCCAGGGGGGTGGAGTGCCCCCCAAGGCAAGTGGTGCGCCCCCCACCCTAGGGTTTCCAACCCTAGGCGCAGGGGGGCCCAAGGGGGGGCGCACCAGCCCACTAGGGGCGGGTCCCCTCCCCACTTCAGCCCACGGGGCCCTGCGGGATAGGTGGCCCCACCCGGTGGACCCCCGGGACCATTCCGGTGGTCTCGGTACAATACCGGTGACCCCAAAACTCTCCCGGTGGCCGAAACAACACTTCCTATATGTAATTCTTTACCTCCGGACCATTCCGGAACTCCTCTTGACGTCCGGGATCTCATCTGGGACTCCTAACAACTTTCGATTTGCTGCATACTCATATTCATACAACCCTAGCGTCACCGAACCTTAAGTGTGTAGACCCTACGGGTTCGGGAGACATGTAGACATGACCGAGATGGCTCTCTGGTCAATAACCAACAGCGGGATATGGATACCCATGTTGTCTCCCACATGCTCCTCGATAATCTCATCGGTTGAACCACAATGTCGAGGATTTAAGCAACCCCGTATACAATTCCCTTTGTCAATCGGTACATTACTTGCCCGAGATTCGATCATCGGTATCCCAATACCTCGTTCAATCTCGTTACCGGCAAGTCACTTTACTCGTATCGTAATGCATGATACCGTGACCAGACACTTGGTCACTTTGAGCTCATTATGATGATGCACTACCGAGTGGGCCCATTGATACCTCTCCGTCATACGGAGTGACAAATCCCAGTCTCGATCCGTGTCAACCCAACAGACACTTTCGGAGATACCTGTAGTGCACCTTTATAGTCACCCTGTTACTATGTGACGTTTGGTACACCCAAAGCACTCCTACGGTATCCGGGAGTTACACGATCTCATGGTCTAAGGAAAAGATACTTGACATTGGAAAAGCTCTAGCAAAATGAACTACACGATCTTGTGCTATGCTTAGGATTGGGTCTTGTCCATCACATCATTCTCCTAAAGATGCGATCCCGTTATCAATGACATCCAATGTCCATAGTCAGGAAACCACGACTATCTATTGATCAATGAGCTAGTCAACTAGAGGCTCACTAGGGACATGTTGTGGTCTAAGTATTCACACGTGTGTTACGATTTTCGGATAATACAATTATAGCATGAATAAAAGACAATTATCATGAACAAGGAAATATAATAATAATCATTTTATTATTGCCTCTAGGGCATATTTCCAACAGTCTCCCACTTGCACTAGAGTCAATAATCTAGTTACATTGTGATGAATCGAACACCCATAGAGTTCTGGTGTTGATCATGTTTTGCTCGCGGAAGAGGTTTAGTCAACGGATCTGCGCCGTTCAGATCTGTATGTACTTTGCAAATATCTAGGTCTCCATCTTGAACATTTTCACGGATGGAGTTGAAACGACCTAGATGTGCCTGGTCTTCTTGTGAAACCTGGGCTCCTTGGCAAGGGCAATAGCTCCAGTGTTTTCACAGAAGAGAGTGATTGGCCCCGACGCATTGAGTATGACTCCTAGGTCGGTGATGAACTCCTTCATCCATATTGCTTCATGTGCTGCCTCCGAGGCTGCCATGTACTCCGCTTCACATGTAGATCCCGCCACGACGCTCTGCTTGCAACTGCATCAGCTTACTTCTCCACGATTCAACATACACGTATCGGTTTGTGACTTAGAGTCATCCAGATCCGTGTCGAAGCTAGCGTCGACGTAACCCTTTACGATGAGCTCTTCGTCACCTCCATAAACGAGAAACATGTCCTTTGTCCTTTTCAGGTACTTCAGGATATTCTTGACCGCTGTCCAGTGTTCCTTGCTGGGATTACTTTGCTACCTTCCTACCAAACTTATGGCAAGGTTTACATCGGGTCTGGTACACAGCATGGCATACATAATAGATCCTATGGCCGAGGCATAAGGGATGACATCATCTCTTCTTTATCTTTTGCCGTGGTCGGGCATTGAGCCGAGCTCAATCTCACACCTTGCAATACAGGCAAGAACCCTTTCTTGGACTGATCCATTTTGAACATCTTCAAAATCATATCAAGGTATGTGCTTTGTGAAAGACCTATGAGGCGTCTCGATCTATCCCTATAGATCTTGATGCCTAATATGTAAGCAGCTTCTCCAAGGTCCTTCATTGAAAAAGACTTATTGAAGTAGGCCTTAATGATCTCCAAAAGTTCTATATCATTTCCCATCAAAAGTATGTCATCTACATATAATATGAGAAATGCTACAGAGCTCCGACTCACTTTCTTGTAAACGCAGGCTTCTCCATAAGTCTGCATAAACCCAAACGCTTTGATCATCTCATCAAAGCGAATGTTCCAACTCCAAGATGCTTGCACCAGCCCATAAATGGATCGCTGGAGCTTGCATACCTTGTTAGCATTCCTAGGATCGACAAAACCTTCCGGCTGCATCATATACAGTTCTTCCTTAAGATAGCCGTTAAGGAATGCCATTTTGACGTCCATCTGCCATATCTCATAATCATAGTATGCGGCAATTTCTAACATGATTCGGACGGACTTCAGCTTCGCTACGGGAGAGAAAGTCTCATCGTAGTCAACCCCTTGAACTTGCTAATAACCCTTAGTGACAAGTCGAGCTTTATAGATGGTAACATTACCATCCGCGTCCGTCTTCTTCTTAAAGATCCATTTGTTTTCTATCACTCGCCGATCATCGAGCAAGTCTGTCAAAGTCCATACTTTGTTTTCATACATGGATTCTATCTCAGATTCCATGGCTTCAAGCCATTTGTTGGAATCTGGGCCCGCCATCGCTTCTTCATAGTTCGAAGGTTCACCGTTCTCTAACAACATGATTTGCAGGACAGGGTTGCCATACAACTCTGGTGTGGAACGTGTCCTTGTGGACCTACGAAGTTCAGTAGTAACTTGATCCGAAGTACCTTGATCATCATCATTAATTTCCTCTCCAGTCGGTGTAGGCACCACAGGAACATTTTCCTGAGCTGCACTACTTTCCGGTACAAGAGGTAGTACTTCATCGAGTTCTACTTTCCTCCCACTTACTCCTTTCAAGATAAACTCTTTTTCCAGAAAGGATCCGTTCTTGGCAACAAAGAACTTGCCTTAGGATCTAAGGTATAAGGTATACCCAATGGTTTCCTTAGGGTATCCTATGAAGACGCATTTTTCCGACTTGCGTTCGAGCTTTTCAGGTTGAAGTTTCTTGACATAAGCATCGCATCCCCAAACTTTTAGAAACGACAGCTTAGGTTTCTTCCCAAACCATAATTCAAACGGTGTCGTCTCAACGGATTTAGACGGAGCCCTATTTAAAGTGAATGTAGCTGTCTCTAGAGCGTATCCCCAAAATGATAGCGGTAAATCGGTAAGAGACATCATAGATCGCACCATATCCAATAGAGTGCGATTACGACGTTCGGACACACTGTTACATTGAGGTGTTCCAGGCGGCGTGAGTTGTGAAACGATTCCACATTTTCTTAAGTGTGTACCAAATTCGTGACTTAAATATTCTCCTCCACGATCTGATCATAAGAATTTTATCTTTCGGTCACGTTGATTCTCTACTTCATTCTGAAATTCCTTGAACTTTTCAAAGGTCTCAGACTTGTGTTTCATCAAGTAGACATACCCAAATCTACTCAAGTCATCAGTGAGAGTGAGAACATAACGATATCCTCCGCGAGCCTCAATGCTCATTGGACCGCACACATCGGTATGTATGATTTCCAATAAGTTGGTTGCTCGCTCCATTGTTCCGGAGAACGGAGTCTTGGTCATTTTGCCCATGAGGCATGGTTCACATGTGTCAAATGATTCATAATCGAGAGACTCTAAAAGTCCATCAGCATGGAGCTTCTTCATGCACTTGACACCAATGTGACCAAGGCGACAGTGCCACAAGTATGTGGGACTATCGTTATCAATTTTACATCTTTTGGTATTCACACTATGAATATGTGTAACATTACGTTCGAGATTCATTAAGAATAAACCATTGACCATCGGGGCATGACCATAAAACATATCTCTCATATAAATAGAACAACCATTATTCTCGGATTTAAATGAGTAGCCATCTCGCATTAAAAGAGATCCAGATACAATGTTCATGCTCAAACTTGGCACTAAATAACAATTATTGAGGCTTAAAACTAACCCCGTAGGTAAATGTAGAGGTAGCGTGCCGACGACGATCACATTGACCTTGGAACCATTCCCGACGCGCATCGTCACCTTGTCCTTCGCCAGTCTCCGCTTATTCCGCAGCTCCTTCTATGAGTTACAAATATGAGCAACGACACCGGTATCAAATACCTAGGAGTTACTACGAGTACTGGTAAGGTACACATCAATTACATGTATATCACATATACCTTTAGTGTTGCCAGCCTTCTTGTCCGCTAAGTATTTGGGGCAGTTTCGCTTCCAGTGACCCTTCCCTTTGCAATAAAAGCACTCAGTCTCAGGCTTGGGTCCATTCCTTGACTTCTTCCCGGCAACTTGCTTACCGGGTGCGGCAACATCTTTGCCGTCCTTCTTGAAGTTTTTCTTACCCTTGACATTCTTGAACTTGGTGGTTTTATTGACCATCAACACTTGATGTTCTTTCTTGATTTCTACCTCTACTGACTTCAGCATTGAAAATACTTCAGGAATAGTTTTCACCATTCCCTGCATATTGTAGTTCATCACAAAGCTCTTGTAGCTCGGTGGGAGCGACTGAAGGATTCTGTCAATGACAGCCTCGTCCGGGAGGTTAATGTCCAGCTGGGACAGGCGGTTGTGCAACCCAGACATTTTGAGTATGTGCTCACTGACAGAACTGTTTTCCTCCATCTTACAACTATAGAACTTGTCGGAGAATTCATATCTCTCGAACCGGGCATGAGCTTGGAAAACCAATTTCAGCTCCTCGGACATCTCATATGCTCCGTGTTGCTCAAAACGCTTTTGGAGCCCCGGTTCTAAGCTGTAAAGCATGCCGCACTGAACGAGGGAGTAATCATCAGCACGTGACTGCCAAGCGTTCATAACGTCTTGGTTCTCTGGGATGGGTGCTTCACCTAGCGGTCCTTCTAGGACATATGCTTTCTTGGCAGCTATGAGGATGATCCTCAGGTTTCGGACCCAGTCCGAATAGTTGCTGCCATCATCTTTCAGCTTGGTTTTCTCTAGGAACGCGTTGAAGTTCATGTTGACATGAGCGTTGGCCATTTGATCTACAAGACATATTTTGCAAAGATTTTAGACTAAGTTCATGATAATTAAGTTCATCTAATCAAATTATTTAATGAACTCCCACTCAGATTAGACATCCCTCTAGTCATCTAAGTGTTACACGATCCGAGTCGACTAGGTCGTGTCCGATCATCACGTGAGACGGACTAGTCATCATCGGTGAACATCTCCATGTTGATCATATCTTCCATATGACTCATGTTCGACCTTTCGGTCTCTGTGTTCCGAGGCCATGTCTGTACATGCTAGGCTCGTCAAGTTAACCCTAAGTGTTTTTGCATGTGTAAAACTGTCTTACACCCGTTGTATGTGAACGTAAGGATCTATCACACCCGATCATCACGTGGTGCTTCGAAACGACGAACTTTAGCAACAGCGCACAGTTAGGGGGAACACTTTCTTGAAATTATTATAAGGGATCATCTTATTTACTATCGTCGTTCTAAGTAAACAAGATGCATAAACATAATAAACATCACATGCAATTATATAGTAGTGACATGATATGGCCAATATCATATAGCTCATTTGATCTCCATCTTCGGGGCTCCATGATCATCCTCGTCACCGGCATGACACCATGATCTCCATCATCGTGTCTCCATGAAGTTGCTCTCCAACTATTACTTCTACTACTATGGCTAACGGTTTAGCAATAAAGTAAAGTAATTACATGGCGTTAAATCATTGACACGCATGTCATACAATAATTAAGACAACTCCTATGGCTCCTGCCGGTTGTCATACTCATCGACATGCAAGTCGTGATTCCTATTACAAGAACATGATCTCATACATCACAATATATCATTCATCATTCATCACAACTTTTGGCCATATCACATCACATAGCAATTGCTGCAAAAACAAGTTAGACGTCCTCTAATAGTTGTTGCATCTTTTACGTGGCTGCAATTGGGTTCTAGCAAGAACGTTTTCTTACCTACGAATAACCACAACGTGATTTTGTCAACTTCTATTTACCCTTCATAAGGACCCTTTTCATCGAATCCGCTCCAACTAAAGTGGGAGAGACAGACACCCGCTAGCCACCTTATGCAACTAGTGCATGTCAGTCGATGGAACCTGTCTCACATAAGCGTACATGTAAGGTCGGTCCGGGCCGCTTCATCCCACAATACCGCTGAAACAAAATAAGACTAGTAGTGGCAAGCAAGTTGACAAGATCTACGCCCACAACAGATTTGTGTTCTACTCGTGCAATAGAGAACTACGCATAGACCTAGCTCATGATGCCACTATTGGGGAACGTTGCACAAAATAAAAAATTTATACGTTCACCAAGATCAATCTATGAGTTCATCTAGCAATGAGAGAGAGAGGAGTGCATCTACTTACCCTTGTAGATCGCGTGCGGAAGCATTCAAGCGAACGGGGTTGAGGGAGTCGTTCTCATCGTGATCCAAATCACCGGAGATCCTAGCGCCGAACGGACGACACCTCCGCGTTCAACACACGTATGGTCAGCGTGACGTCTCCTCCTTCTTGATCCAGCAAGGGGGAGGAGAGGTTGATGAAGATCCAGCAGCACGACGGCGTGGTGGTGGATGCAGCAGGGTTCCGGCGGAGCTTCGCCGAGCTTCTGCGAGAGGGAGAGGTGTAGCAGGGGAGAGGGAGGCGCCAAGACTTCAGGGTGCGGCTGCTCTCCCTCCCCCCTCCTTTATATAGGCCCCCAAGAGGGGGCGTCAGCCCTGGAGATGAGATCTCCCAAGGGGGGCGGCGGCCAGGGGGTGGAGTGCCCCCCAAGGCAAGTGGTGCGCCCCCCCCCCCCACCCTAGGGTTTCCAACCCTAGGCGCAGGGGGGGCCCAAGGGGGGGCGCACCAGCCCACTATGGGCTGGTCCCCTCCCCACTTCAGCCCACGGGGCCCTCCGGGATAGGTGGCCCCACCCGGTGGACCCCCGGGACCCTTCCGGTGGTCCCGGTACAATACCAGTGACCCCGAAACTCTCCCGATGGCCGAAACAGCACTTCCTATATGTAATTCTTTACCTCCGGACCATTCCGAAACTCCTCGTGACGTCCTGGATCTCATCCGGGACTCCGAAAAACTTTCGGTTTGCTGCATACTCATATTCATACAACCCTAGCGTCACCGAACCTTAAGTGTGTAGACCCGACGGGTTCGGGAGACATGTAGACATGACCGAGATGGCTCTCCGGTCAATAACCAACAGCGGGATCTGGATACCCATGATGGCTCCCACATGCTCCTTGATGATCTCATCGGATGAACCACGATGTCGAGGATTTAAGCAACCCCGTATACAATTCCCTTTGTCAATCGGTACGTTACTTGCCCGAGATTCGATCATCGGTATCCCAATACCTCGTTCAATCTCGTTACCGGCAAGTCACTTTACTCGTACCGTAATGCATGATCCCGTGACCAGACACTCGGTCACTTTGAGCTCATTATAATGATGCACTACCGAGTGGGCCCAGTGATACCTCTTTGTCATACGGAGTGACAAATCCCAGTCTCGATCCGTGTCAACCCAACAGACACTTACGGAGATACCTGTAGTGCACCTTTATAGTCACCCAGTTACGTTGTAACGTTTGGTACACCCAAAGCACTCCTACGGTATCCGGGAGTTACACGATCTCATAGTCTAAGGAAAAGATACTTGACATTGGAAAAGCTCTAGCAAAATGAACTACATGATCTTGTGCTATGCTTAGGATTGGGTCTATTCCATCACATCATTCTCCTAATGATGTGATCCCGTTATCAATGACATCCAATGTCCATAGTTAGGAAACCACGACTATCTATTGATCAACGAGCTAGTCAACTACAGGCTCAATAGGGACATGTTGTGGTCTAAGTATTCATACGTGTATTACGATTTCCGGATAATACAATTATAGCATGAATAAAAGACAATTATCATGAACAAGAAAATATAATAATAATCATTTTATTATTGCCTCTAGGGCATATTTTCAACAACTTTATCATTAGTTAATTTCATTTTAAAATTTGAGGTAAATTTATGAAGAAGATTCTTGTGCACGTGAACACTTTTTTTAGATGTCGTAAATATTTCATTTTGAATACATCAATATTTCATTCTCAAAGACATAATCATTTTTGAGACATGTGGTTATTTTTATAGTTATGAACATTGTTTTGAAATACATGAACATTTGTAAATTAGTAAATGATTGTTTTGCATATGAAAAAATTAACACATGAAATTGTTCAATTCTACCAAACATTTTTAACTTGTAGCATGTTCATTTTATTAAGTACGCTTGAACTGAATTTGTTCCATGACGAAATTAATACTTACAAATCGCATGGAATTTTTAGTGGCCAAATATATATAATTTCTCCATTAGTTGGCCGAAGTTGACATGAGCGCAAAATGGCTGCGCACCGGTCAAAACGAGGGTGAATCGCCTTATTATTCATACGTAAGGCCAAATGGTTGGTGTCCACGCACAAGATCGTTGAATACTTTGCCGATTTTTGCGTGATAAACGCCAAGAGAAATCGCTCAAGTTGGCCCTGTTGCAAGGAAAGTGTAGGTGTTGGTTTGGCGGTAGCGACTCATGCTGGAAGCTGCCGCGGCCTAGCCTTGGATGTAGCGGACCGCTCGCGGTGTACCCGATCGATCGAACGGCTAGCTATACAGTATGTCCACGTCGTTCGTGCCAGAGACTAACGTTG
This sequence comes from Triticum aestivum, assembly GCF_018294505.1. Classification (NCBI taxonomy): domain Eukaryota; kingdom Viridiplantae; phylum Streptophyta; class Magnoliopsida; order Poales; family Poaceae; genus Triticum; species Triticum aestivum. The sequence continues at coordinate 101,057,021 of NC_057798.1, read as the reverse complement.
GACTAATGGGAATTGGGACCAAAAATTTGGATGCTCTATCCCTAGTGGGAGACCGGGAGCTAGCGATCTGCACAAGCCACTACTCTCTTGCACGTGAGCTAAATCTTTGGCTATAAATATGTATGTGATGCACTACTCTCTTGCACAAGCCACTAAGCCACCACCACTTGTAAGACAATAGGCTTTGGGGGAACCGGCACAACCCTCTAGGGGTGGCCTATCACATATATATATAATGAGGTGGTATACAACGTTACAATATACACATGTAAATACAGTCTAACACCCTCCCTCAATCTTAGCCACTTTCTAATGAACTAGAAGGGTAAGATTGCGCCTGCAAGTCTCAAACTGTGGCAAAGGCAATGGCTTGGTGAAGATGTCAGCAAGTTGATCCTTGGAAGAAATAAACTTGATCTGTAGTTGCTTCTGAGAGACACGTTCACGCACAAAGTGATAATCAACTTCAATGTGTTTCGTTCGGGCATGGAATACCGGATTTGCAGAAAGGTATGTAGCACCGATGTTATCACACCAAAGAACAGGAGGCTGTGATTGGGGTATACTTAACTCCTGAAGCAAGGACTGTACCCAGATGATCTCTGATGTGGCATTGGCCACAGCCTTATACTCAGCCTCAGTACTGCTACGCGAGACAGTAGCCTGTTTCCGAGCACTCTAGGCAATCAGGTTAGAGCCAAAGAAGACAGCATAACCCCCCGTGGATCGCCTGTCATCCGGATTGCCAGCCCAGTCTGCATCAGAATATGCTGAAAGACAACCAGAGTCAGACGGACGAATATGCAAACCATGAGCCACCGTGAAACGAATATAGCGCAAAATCCGCTTAACAGCAGACCAATGAGTGTCACGGGGTGACTGCAAATACTGGCAGACTTGGTTAACAGCATAGGAAATGTCTGGTCGCGTGATCGTCAAGTACTGGAGCCCACCAACAATACTCCTGTACTCTGTCGCATCAGAAGAAGAAAGAAGCACACCATCAACAGCATTGAGCTTATCAGTGGTAGACATGGGTGTAGTCGTCGGTTTGCACTTAAGCATCCCAGCTCGCTGCAACAAATCCAGAGAGTACTTCTTCTGCGTCATAACAAGGCCAGCAGCACGAGAAGTAACCTCCACACCAAGAAAGTAATGAAGCTTCCCAAGGTCCTTGACCGCAAAATCAGCACCAAGTGAGCGAACAAGCGCAGTAGCAGCCGACTGAGAGGAGCTGACCAAAATGATATCATCTACATAGACCAACAAGTACATAGTAACCTCAGGCCTTTGAAGAAGAAACAATGAGGAGTCAGCAGTTGATGATGCAAAACCATGAGCACGAAGAGCCATTGCAAGACGAGCATGCCAAGCACGAGGAGCCTGCTTCAGGCCATAAATTGCCTTGGACAGACGACAGAGATGATCAGGGCGATCCGGATCAGAGAAACCCGGAGGCTGGCGCATGTAAACCTCCTCCGCCAAGACACCATGAAGAAAAGCATTTTGAACATCAAGCTGACGAAGAAACCAACCTCGAGTAACAGCCAGAGAGAGAAGAAGTCTGATGGCAGTAGGCTTGACCACTGGACTGAAGGTGTCTTCATAGTCAAGTCCAAAACGCTGTCGAAAACCACGAGCAACCAGACGAGCCTTATAGCGCTCAATGGACCCATCAGAATGCCTCTTCACTTTGAAAACCCATTTGGAATCAATGACATTTACCCGTGATTGTGGAGGAACAAGAGTCCATGTCTGATTGCGAAGAAGCGCTTGATACTCCTGCTCCATGGCCTCTCTCCAATGAGGAATGCGCATAGCAGCTTGATACGTGCGTGGCTTAGAGGATGGATCTGCGAGAGCAGCAGACATGCACGCCGCTAACCAAGCAACTGCGCCATCGTGACGTTGCTTAGGCTGAAAAATGCCACTCCGACTGCGTGTATGTGGACGTAGAGCAGCAGCAGGAGCCGGCGGAGGCGAAGGTGACGGAGACGTGACAGTCGCCGGAGATGCAGGAATCACCTCAGGCGAGCTCGGGACAGACGACTCCGGGCTGCATGGCGAAGACTGGCCCGACGACAGGGGCTCAGAGGCCATGGGCGAACCGAGAGTGGGCGAGGCCAGCTCCGGTGACACCGGCCCAGACGGCCTTGGCGAGGCGAGAGCAGGCGAGGCCGGCCCTGATGAGAAGGGCCCAGACACCCTGGGCGAGGCAGGGGCGGGCGAGGCCAGGCCTGGTGATGACTGCCCCGACGCCCTGGGCGAGACGGGGACCGAGGAGGCCGGCCCAGTCGGCGGGGTTGCAGGGCGCGACGATGGCGAAGGCAGCCCAGAAGCCAGAGGCGACCGGGCCAGGACGTCGATCGGCCGTGCATGAGCACGGAAACCGAGGCCATGCAGGGGCGCCATGTGCTCCTCATGCACAACAGAAGGTGCCGAGGATGAAGGCGATGGCGACGAAGAGGAAGATGGCACTTCCAGAATCTCCAAACGAGCCCCACGACCAGTGCCTGCACCATGGTTAGGCAACAATAGAGGAGAATATGCAACATCATCAAATTGGTCAGAAGCAACAGAGGATGAATGCATGACAGGTGGCTCGGTAGTGGACACAGGGAGTTTGGCAAAGGGAAAAACATGCTCATCAAACACAACATCCCGAGAGATGTAGACACGATTAGTGGGCACATGAAGACATTTGTATCCTTTATGAAGAGAGCTATAACCAAGAAAAACACACTTCTTGGAACGAAACTCGAGCTTACGCTTGTTATATGGACGGAGATGGGGCCAGCAAGCACACCCAAACACCTTGAGAAAGGTGTAGTCCGGTTGTTCATTAAGGAGAACTTCAATGGGAGTCTTCATATTCAAAACACGAGTGGAAGTACGATTGATGAGAAAACATGCAGTGGTGAAAGCATCACTCCAAAAACGAAACAGAACAGATGCATGGGCCAAAAGAGTCAGACCAGCTTCAACAATGTGACGATGCTTACGTTCTACTGAACCATTCTGCTGATGTGTATGTGGACATGCTAAACGGTGAGTGATCTCAACCGACTGAAAGAAGGAGTTGAGGTTGCGATACTCGCCACCCCAGTCCGACTGAACATGAACAATTTTGTGCTTGAGAAGGCGTTCAACATGTTTTTGGAACTGAACAAAAATGTCAAACACATCAGATTTACGTTTGATAAGATAAAGCCAGGTAAAGCGGCTGTAAGCATCAACAAAACTGATATAGTAATTATGACCACTAACAGAAGTCTGAGCAGGACCCCATACATCTGAAAACACAAGTTCTAAAGGATGTTTCACCTCACGACTGGACTCCGAAAAAGGAAGTTGATGACTCTTCCCCTGCTGACAAGCATCACACACTGCTACATCTTTATTACTAGACACACTATGAAGCTCATGACGACGCAAAACATGCCGGACAATAGGTGTGGCCGGGTGACCAAGACGAGCATGCCACTGTGACGGAGATACCCGAACTCCACTGAAGACGCGAGCGACGCCAGGATGCTCCAGACGATAGAGACCTTGGCAGAGCCGCCCACTAAGAAGAATGTCCCTCGTGCCCCGATCCTTAATAAAAAGATCAAAAGGATGAAATTCACAAAGCACATTATTATCGCGAGTGAGTTTAGGAACTGAAAGAAGATTACGTGTCACAGATGGAACTCGAAGAACATTGCGAAGTTGAAGACTCCTATTGGCATGTCTAGTGAGAAGTGATGCTTGACCAATATGAGAGATGTGCATACCTGCTCCATTGGCGGTGTGGATCTTGTCGGAGCCATGATAGGGTTCACGAGTGTGAAGCTTCCCCATCTCACTGGTCAGGTGCTCCGTCGCCCCAGAGTCCATGTACCAGTGGGGATCAATGGAGTAGGACTGAGTGTGTCCCTGTGGCTTCTGCGGCGGCGGACGATCAGCCATGGCGACCTGACGAGCAAAGTTGCGTGTATCCTTCCCGTCATTGCCGAGACCAAGAAAACCCCGCTGGAAGCGCTTGTGACACTTCGAGGCCCAGTGCCCATCGCGACCACAAAGCTGGCACACACGTGGACCGCCAGCCCCTGGTAGCGTCGCAGTAGGAGGAGGGGCCGAGGCGGGTGGTGGTGACTGCCCCGAAGGAGCCCTGGATAAAGCAGAGGAGCGACCACCCTTGGTGGCGGCGTTTGCCGAGAGGGCGCCGTTGCCCCTGGATCGGCGCGTCTCGACTCGTTGCTCAGTAAGCAGGAGGCGTGAAAAGACCTCGTGTGCTGGCATGGGCGTGGAGTTGCCTCTCTCATTGATGATCTCGACTAGGGCGTCATACTCCTCATCAAGACCATTGACAATAAACGAGTTGAACTCGGAGTCGGTGAGGGGCTGTCCAATGGAGGCCAGCGTGTCGGCGAGACTCTTGACTTTGTTGTAGAACTCAGTGGCGGTGGAGTCAAGCTTCTGACACTCCCCAAGTTGGCGACGGAGCCCAGATACACGAGCCTGCGACTGTGCCGCAAACGAGCGCTCAAGAATAGTCCATGCCTCGTGGGACGTCTTGGCGAAGACAACAAGCCCAACAATGGCCGGAGAGAGCGACCCCTAGATGGAGGAGAGGTTCGCCTGATCCTGCCCTGTCCAGACACGGTGAGCCGGATTATAGACCGGACCGTGCACGCTGTCAACCAGCGCAGGAGGGCAAGGGAGAGAGCCGTCGACATAGCCAAGCAGATAGTGACTCCCAAGAAGCGGAAGAACCTGCGCGCGCCAGAAGATGTAATTGTCCGACGACAACTTGATGGTGATGAGATGGCCGAAGTGAAACGGCGGCGGCGGCTGCGATCCCATCGAGGAGACTGGCTGAGGTGAGACCACCGTGGAGACAGTCAGAGGGGCAGCCGGCGCGGTGACAGAGGGCGCGATGGCCGCGGTTGACGCCGCGAAGCCTGCCAGCGCGACGTCCTCCGCCACCAGCGGCGCAGTGGCCGAGGGCGCGACAGCCGCGGTTGACGGGGCGGCGGCGGT
>NC_057798.1:101036837-101051699 GCF_018294505.1 Triticum aestivum | reverse complement strand
TAACCTAGCGTGATACCATGTAAGACAATAGGCTTTGGGAGAAACCGGCACAACCCTCTAGGGTGGCCTATCACATATATATATAATGAGGTGGTATACAACGTTACAATATACACATGTAAATATAGTCTAACACCACTCCAGTGAGAAGTGCAGGCAGCTAGCTAGTAATAAGGCGTAGCTTTGCTCTTGTAGCTAGCTAAGCTAACAATGGCCGCCTCTGCCTCTTGCATTTCTCTGGTGGTGCTGCTCGTGGCTCTGGCCACGGCGGCGTCAGGCCAGCTATCGCCAACGTTCTATGACACGTCGTGCCCCAGGGCACTGGCCACCATCAAGAGCGGTGTGGCGGCCGCCGTAAGCAGCGACCCCCGCATGGGCGCGTCCCTGCTCCGGCTGCACTTCCACGACTGCTTCGTCCAAGTAAGTTGGTCACGTGCATACATAGCCTGGTAGGTGGTAGCATGCATCTTTTTTGTTTCGGTTTTGTCCAGGGTTGACCGACCATGCCTCCATCTGCTTCACTGTATGTGATGTGCAGGGCTGCGACGCGTCTGTTCTGCTGTCTGGCATGGAACAAAACGCGGGTCCGAACTTTATGTCGCTGCGAGGCTTCGGCGTCATCGATAGCATCAAGGCTCAGCTCGAGGGTATATGCAGCCAGACAGTCTCCTGCGCCGACATCCTCACTGTCGCGGCCCGTGACACCATCGTTAACCATTTGTTTGTTTTTGTTTTGAATTCTTCGCGTGCAGCTGGGGGGGGGGGCGTCATGGACAGTCCCTCTGGGGAGAAGGGATTCCGTAGATGCAAACGAGGCGGTGGCAAACATGGACCTCCCAAGCTTTACATCAAGCCGGTCAGATCTTGAGACGGCATTCCTCAACAAGGGGCTCAACACGGTCGACATGGTGGCCCTCTCGGGCGCGCACACGATTGGTCAGGCACAGTGTGGGACCTTTAAGGACAGGATCTACAACGAGACTAACATCGACACGGCCTTCGCCACATCTCTCCGGGCCAACTGCCCCAGGTCAAACGGCGACGGCAGCCTGGCGAACCTGGACACGACGACAGCCAACACATTCGATAACGCCTACTACACCAACCTCATGTCACAGAAGGGGCTCCTGCACTCGGACCAGGTGCTATTCAACAACAACACCACTGACAACACTGTCCGGAACTTCGCGTCGAACCCGGCGGCGTTCAGCAGCGCCTTCACGACCGCCATGATCAAGATGGGCAACATCGCGCCGAAGACAGGGACGCAGGGGCAGATCAGGCTGAGCTGCTCCAGGGTGAACTCGTGATTAGAGCTACTACCTACTAGTCGGCAGCGCTTGCCAGCACGACACGTGATGGAATAAGGCCACAGAGAACCAGTGGCCAATATAAATACCAGCTCTTTGAAAACTTGTATTTTATGTACGAGCAGCAGCAAATCATGCATGCATCTACATATATATGTAACGATCACATTTTCACTTTCTCATGCAAAGGCATGGAGAATTACTATCAATCCTTCTTATACTAGTATACATAATAATGAGATATAAACTTCTCTTTTGACATTTGGCATGACGTGGGCATGAAGAACTACCAGCAGTCCTACTTACACTTGTACACATAGTGAAGATATACACTTCTCTTTTGACATTTCGCACGAGGTAGCCGTGCTCGATGATTTCAGGAGAAAACTTTTTTTTTCAATGTTTGGAGAATACTTGAGCATGCCAACTATCGTATGTGCTGCACTCCCCGATTCCTATACATCACCCATTGCGGATAGAAACACTTTTTTTTGCGAAAAAACTTTCAATCTATTCATCTTCAATCATGGCAGTACGACGAATACCAGAAATAAAAATTACATCCAGATTCGTAGACCACCTAGCGACGACTACAAGCACCGAAGCGAGCCGAAAGCGCGCCGCCGTCATCGCCCCTCCATCGCCGGAGCCGGGCACAACTTGTTATAGTAGACAGTCAGGAAGTCGTCGTGCTAAGGCCCCAAAGGACCAGCACCCTAGGACAGCAACCGCCGCCGATGAAAAATAACGTAGATCAGAAGGATCCAAACCGAAGACACACGAACGTAGACGAACAACGACGAGATCCGAGCAAATCCACCAAAGATAGATCTGCTGGAGATACACCTCCACACGCCCACCAACGATGCTAGACGCACCGCCGGAACGGGGGCCAGAAACACTTATGATGCTGCTGGGCTGATCCCATACGTGCGACATGTTTTCGTTTTTCATTTTGCCATTATTCCCATGTTCTTTCTTTTCTGTTCTTGTAAATCTTTTTCCACTTCCCACTTCCTCCTTTTCATTTTTGTTTTTAGGATAAAATATGTAAGCTTTTCCAAACTTACATGAAAACATCTCTTGAAAAGATTAATACACTTCTTTCTTGCCAAATTATAGTGCGGATAAGTTTTATCAAAAGCCAAACTTGGTAAACGTTGACCAAATTCATATAAAAATTAGAATACAAAATCAATACGATTGGATTTATCATTAAATATATGTTTAATGGTATATATCTGGTATTGTAAATGTTCCTATTGTTCCTCTAAATTTGGTCAAAGTTTGAATTTGGACAACAACTATAACACAATTTGGCGAGGAGGGAGTATAACAATGTTTTTCTGTATGTAGTGAACAATTTGAAAATATGAGATGCACATTTTTTTAAAATTTATAAACGGCTATTCTTAGTTACATGAATTTTTATTTTCTTATATATATATATATATATATATATATATATATATATATATATATATAAAACTGTGTCTATCATAGCTTGCCACAGAACTAGTTAAGGCTTGTTAAATATTTAACGGTTTAAAAGTAAGTAAAAAATATGAAATAAATAGGGAAGCCTCACTCTAATATAATAAGATGATCCAACGGTGTGATTGTGAAAATATGCATTTATGTATCCTCAGTGAAAAAATAAGCATTTCAGCTCACCGCAGGATCAATATATATTGAAACATTTGTTATTTTTGTCCAGGACACATGCAGTCATATTTTTTCAATCCATCCGTTGGATCATATTATATTGTAGGTATGTTGGTTCAGTATTTTTTTCAGGATTTTTGAGAACTTTTACACCGTTGAAAACCTTAACTAGTTCTGTGGCAAGCTATTGTAGAAAATCCTACTCCAAAAATATGTTCGTTCCAAAAAATGTTAATACTTGTTTCAAACATATGCATATTGTTTCAAACAAGTATTTCAAACATATGCGTACTTGTTATTTAAATATATTTAAATACTTGTTTCCAAACATATGCATATTTTATTCTAAATACATGTACAATTTTAAAATCAATAAGTAGCCGAACACAACCATCATTTTGAGATATGTCGACTTTTTGTAGTCATGAGTTTAGATTCCAAATACATGAACATTTTAAAATTGATAAAAGCTAATTTTTCATATGAAAAGGAATTTCGCAAAGAAATTATCCAATTCCGATGCACGCTCTCATGAAGGTTATCTCTGAGGTTTAGGTTTCTAGTTGAGAACAAACTCGGGTGAATGAAGAGTTTCATACTTCTATTTGGATAGTGGGTTCAGGTATGTTTTCACCAATCGGCTCGCTCAAGGGAGAAGGATCACCATTGAAGTTGTATCGTGTCGACAGATCGTTTGCCGACACGGTTCTGGGTCGACAAATTGTGATCGAGGCTACATCCCTCAACGTGGAGTCGTGGCTGAACACGGTCGAAACAATAACGTTGTTTGGCTCTGGCAAGTATACATCAACCTGTTACATCACTGTTATATACGCCCGTTATTAAAAATGTTGATTGTGACGCTTGCTAGCGTTATGGCACCTCAGTCAAATCAACGCAAATATCCACCCCCAAGTTACTTTGTTTTCCACAAGAACAACACCGAGGCATCCTGGAGAACCTGTTCTGAAAGACGACCCTACCTCATCGCATATCCTCACCCTCCTCAATGTCCTCTCTCCTGCCACTTGTATCCCTTTCTTAATTCGTGTCCCGTGGAGGCCGATGCATCACGAGAGGTCATGGCAGTTATCAAGCTTGAGGACGATAACTTATGTCAAAATAGATGTTGCAAATATGTCCTAAAGGAAATCATAAAGTTGTTATTATTATATTTCCATTTTGTGATTAAATTTATATTTCTATAATATGATTGCGTTAGTTCTTAAGATATTTCCATAGCCTCGGTATTAAGTCTGGTGTGGTTGAATGTCACGTTTCAATGTGCCCTAACGGGGAAAATGGACATCACGACTCGGCTTGGTCAATAGGTTGATGGGGGATAAATTAACACAGGACCCAAACGTCTTTCGCTGGAAACTCCATTCGCCCAAAGGCATTTTTTGTAAAATCTGTGTATGCATCCTATATATCTAAATAGTTGATCCCCACTATCTCAATTCTTTCAACATGCACACATGTCACCTCACCACACATGCCATATCATCATCCGAGTAATTATTTCACTTAACATGCATGTGAAATGCTACTTATGTTCTCTCTCAACATGCACACAGCTCAACTCTCCACACATGACACCTCATCAATCACACTAACTATATTTCTCTCAACATGCATGTGAAATACTACTTATATTCTATATATATTTCAACTATATAATAATCAAATAGTACATGTATCGTAGCTATTCGAAATTTCATCTAAGGATAGCGCATGAAATCTCCGTAGCAACGCGCAGGGTATCATCTAGTATATCATGAATGAAGGCCCGAACTGTATTGTCTCGTTAAAATCAAGATATTCAGGTGGTATGGACAAAGAGCAGTAGTCTTAACAAAAGTGAAAATGCTAAACCTAAGAAGAGCATACATAAGCTTACGAAACATGCCAAACTAATCTAAACACCCCACCCCCCTGATGTTCAGGGGGGTGGGCCCCACCCTCCCTTAAAAACCAATCCTATTCTTCCACGTTGGCTATTGCGTAAACATAAGTAGTTACCTTACGCAAGTCTAGCATTGCCCTAACAAAAGACATCTTAGCAAAACGTGGATGGACAAGTTGCAATAGATATTGCCTTTTGTGACCATAATGAATTAATTGGACACTTGCTCCTCTCTTACACACTTGGCATGCTCCTCCAGTGAACCATCCATGTTTATTTCAGTCTACCATGGCCGGCATCAATAACGAATATGATTGGTAATTTGTTAAATGAAATTCATCCTCCACTCAAGGCACAGATGGCGAAACTTTCAAAAAAAAATTCAAGTCATCTTCCATGCCAGTTTTTGGGTCAGTACATCGTGCTTTCTCCATGATGTGGAGGCGTGGGATTCCACGGCTTTGGGTGCACCTGTTGGGAGATTATCATCAGGGCTTTATTCGTCTATTTTGGATGAGGGTCCGGTGATAGGATAGCAGGAGATTAGGAGAACAAGTGTACGATGTAATCCTTTCTGTTTTCGTTGTTGGGTCCATGTATTTGAACTTTTTCTCCGGTTTCGGACTATGTTCTAATACTATGGGTGTTGGTCAGGGGTATTTTCCTCCTTTTGGGGGAAAGAGGATGATATGCAGCAATATAGAAGTCTGCTATACATCAGAAAAAGCTGATCGTTGATAGTTCCCAATGCACCACATGGCCTATATTCAGCCAACAACTGACGTAAGGGAATCCTTCATGCCTTTGCACGAGGCCATTGACATACATATTATATGACACACCTCCTGTTTTCAGAAGCTTATACTACATATATGACCATTGGATGTAGTATGGTCCAAGAAAGGGCGCCTAAGTACACTTTGGATGTTGTATGATGACCGTTGCTAGCCTTATTAATCTCACATATATGGCCATTTTTTAGCAATTAATTCACCTTTGAGCAGCTGAGCCTGACCTGCCCCTGAGACCCAGTCAATGGGCTGAGGTTCCCCATCTTCACCATGGCCGAGGCGAAGGCACTGCTGAACGCCGCTGGGTTGCTCGAAGTTGTTGACGGTGTTGTCGGTGCCGCCGCCGGTGCCGGTGAAGAGCACTCGGTCGGAGTGCAGGAGTCCCTTCTGGGACTTGAGGTTGCTGTAGTAGGCGTTGTCAAAGGAGTACGGGGTCGACACGTCCAGATTGGCCAGGTTGCGGTCGCCGGAGCCGGTCGGCCAAGGGCAGTTAGCCTTGAGCGACGTCGCGAAGCCGGAGTTGATGTTGGTCTCATTGTAGAGTCTGTCCCTGAAGTTCTGGCACTGTGCCTGCCCGATGGTGTGGGCGCCGGAGAGAGCGACCATGTCGGTGACGGTGAAGCCCTTGTCACCAAAGGATTGGGTGAGGTTCAGGAGGTCGAAGAATGGGGGAGGTAGGTCGGAGTCCGCCGCCGCTTCGTTTGCATTGGTGGAGTCCCTCCTTCCAACTTTCCAAGAGGAACCGTCCACGAAGGCCCTCCCAACTGCACGCACCAGAGGAGAAAAATTATCCAGGGTAAGCAAATTAACCGGTTTACTTGATGATCATCACGACGTCACACAGGTTGGAGGTTTTACGGCGACGACGGAGTCCCGGACGGCGACGGTGAGGATGTCGGCGCAGGAAACGGTCTGCTTGCACATGTTTTCGAGCTTCGCCTTGATGCTGTCGATGACTTTGAAGCCTCGCAGCGACATGACGTTCGGGAGAGCGTTTTGTTCCATGCCAGACAGCAGAACAGACGCGTCACAACCCTGCACATGTATGTTAAGCAGCACGGTTAGCTCTGCACCCTGTTGTTTACGAAATAAAACTGCAATGGAAATAGGTTGGTGCCGGCGATCAGGTTATGTTATGTATTTGAAGAACTTACTTGGACGAAGCAGTCGTGGAAGTGCAGCCGGAGCAGCGACGCGCCCATGCGGTTCTCCTTGTTGACGGCAGCCGTCACGGCTGCCTTGATAGTGGACAGAGCGTTTGGGCACGACGTTTGCTAGAACGTTGGCGACAACTGCGCCGACGCCGCCATGGCCAGGCACAAGAGCAACACGGCTGATAGAGACGCATGGGCCATGGCTTCTTGCTAGCTAGCCAACGTCTGGTGAGAGACACACTAGCATAATTGTGACAGGAAGAGATGCTTATATAGAGTAAATTGCAGAAAACCACCACTTTGAAGGCAAGCTTTGCGAAAACCACTACAATACATTTTTTTTGCAAAAAACACCGTGTCTACCGTAATCTTTTTGCAAATAACACTGATCGGCGGATTTGCCTCTATTGAGTATGTTTATGACAGATGGGGCCCACTAATCAGGCTGATGTGGCACCAATTTCTAACACCGTTAAGTTCAACCATTTTACTGGACATGGAGCCCACTTGTCAGCATTTCATCCTGATTTCTCTCTCTGCCCCCGAGCCAGCAACATGCAGCAGCGCCGCGCCGCCCATCACCATTGCCCCTGAGCTCCACGAATTCACCGCCGTTAACCAGCCCTCACCCAGATCCGGCAAGAATCGAGTCGCCGCCCTCTCTATACATCGGTTTCGTGCTCCTCCGCCGCGAGCGCCGGCGGGACTTGGATGAGGTCGGCGACCCCGGCGATGCACGGCGTCCTTGGCGTGTGGCGGAAGGCCGCCCCTCGGCCGGGGGCGGGACTGGCGGCGTCCTCTGCCTCCCCTCGGTGCGGCAACAGCGACGACGACCCTTGCCTCGGCTGGGGTCGGGACAGGCGACGGCAACCGAGCCGCCGGCGACTTCCACACTCAGATCCATTCTCCCCGCTCCAATCCAGCTGGTGCCGCTGCCTCTACGCTCGAGCCGCCATCGACGTAGGAGCTGCAGCAGCAGTGAGCAGGGTGGTCGCCGTGGCTGAGGAAGGAGACGGCGACTCCCTGCTCAAGCACCACGTCGGGTGCAGGCCTTCGGGCATGCGCCGTTGACCACGGGGGCAGGACGGGCGGCAGCAAGCTGGTGAAGATAAGGCGAGAACCAGATTTTTTTACTTTTTGTTTTAGTGACAGGTGGACCCCACAGGGCTCCACACAAGAGGATAACGTCCCAAACATCGCCGTTACATGCGAGGTGTTAAGCGGTGCCACGTCAGCCTGACTAACGGGCCCATCTGTCATAAACGTACTCAACAGAGGCAAATCCGCCGATCAGTGTTATTTGCAAAAAGATTACGAGACACGGTGTTTTTTGCAAAAAAAATGTATTGTAGTGATTTTCGCAAAGCTTGCCTTCAAAGTGGTGGTTTTCTGCAATTTACTCGCTTGTACAGGATCCAATGCAATGCCCTGCATTCCATGCATATATATATATAGCCGTTCGTCAGGGCTGCTCTTAGGCTTGGCCATTTCCGGTTCATGGCGATTCTAGTGGCGACTGGCGACCGGCCAGTGCCCACATCTGGCGTTGGCGTGCAATACTCTTTTTTCCCACTTTCACGCGAGGCCGTTATGGTGCAACTTGGTGCATGCATGGAAGAAGTGTCAAATCAACGGTTGCAGAACATAATACTTTTTTTTTTGCGGAGAAGTTGCAGAATATAATACTGCAAAGTCACAATCATCAACGGGATATTCAGGTGACCAAGTTCTTCTAGGGATATGATAGAGCATGACCTAGAGCTAGTATATAGCTTGACGTAGCCTCCCCTCCCGCCGCCGCCGGCCGCCGGCCTCGCGCACGCCCCCGCCCCCCTTCCGCCCTCCCCCTTCCTCCGTCCAGATCCGCCTCGCGCCGCCTCCCCGGGAGGTGGCCGGGGCGGAGCTCGAGCTCCTCACCCGCGGGTCCCCTCCTCCCCCGCCCCCCCCAAGCCGCCGCCGGTGGGCGGCCCCGATGCTGGCCCGGGTGGTGCCGGCGGCAGCGAGCCTTCGCGTCCCCGCGTGCGCGTGCTCCCTTCCCGGGGAAGGGAGGCGGCAGCGGTGCAGCCCGGCTTGGCTGCGGTCCGGCGGCCCTGCCGCGGCGGCCGGCGGCAGGCATGGTGACGGCGCCGCTCCTTGGGGGCGGGCGGTGTGGTGGTGCTGGGTGGCCGACGACGCGCCACCTGTCCAGATCTGGGCCCGACGGGCCCCATCTGGACCCTAGCGGGCCGCCCCCCGGCGTGCTCTCGTTGTCTGAGGCGCGATGAGGAGGAGGAGCGGCTCCACTAGTGCAGAACCGGGCAATAGCACCGGTTCGTAAGGCCCTTTAGTGCCGGTTCCATAACCGGCACTAAAGTGTGGGCACTAAAGCCCCCCCCTTTAGTACCGGTTCAGCACGAACCGGTGCTAAAGGGAAACCACGTGGCACGAGCCAGCTCCAGGGGCCTGGAGCCCTTTAGTACCGGTTGGTAAGACCAACCGGTAATATAAGGTTTGGGTTTTTTTTTAGTTTGATGATTTCTTTTTCATTTAATTTTGTGTTTCCATTTTAATTCTTTTTCGTTTGCTGGTATTTTACGATACTACACATTGTACACGTTATGCATATATATATATATATATATATATATATATATATATAGAATTTCTAGTAGAACCAATCATGCATATATATATCATCAATGTCTCACAAACCATCATATTAATTAATTCACACATACACACATGTATAGCTATATACAATTTCTCCTACATATGCATGTTGCCTTCGGAGCCAGTGTCATTAACCTAATTGGTGCCTTCGGAGCACGATGACAATTGGAAGTGGTTTTCATGGGGGCGGTAGCGGGTAATAGTATTCTCCCTTCGGATTTATGACCTGGTTGAGCAACAATCCCGCTATTTCCTCTTGAAGTGCCTCTACGCGCTCCGTTTCTAGGAGCTTCGCCCGCACCTCTCTGAACTGTTAAGAAGGAGATCAATATGCATGTGTATTAGTTGTCTGACTAGATATCGATAATGGTGTAAAAATTGTGAATAGTGTTTTGACAAGCGTACTCATTTCTGTCTTTGAGATCTGCTCCTTTCGGACGCCATCATGCGAATGTTCTCGCAAACGCAGAATGCACACAGATCAGTCCCCTGCGCCTGCTTCAGGGCCTTTACGAGAATGGAATTTGATCAGATAATAATTAATCAAGCATAATAATTAAAAAGATGGCAGCTAGCTAGCTAGCTAGTACTACTTAATTACTTACCTTGGGTCTTCCCCATTTAAGCTTTTCTTACCATTCGCCTTCCGTGACGCTGATGAACCTTACCCAAGCCCTGCCTGCCGACAAAGAAAATGAATAAAGGGGTTATTAAATAGTTCATATCATGAAATGACGAACTAAATAGGCCGAGATATATAGTTAGTAATGATTGAAATTACATGTTGACTATCCCAAACAAGATGTTATAGTCAGTTTTTTCTTTGAGTAGTGAGTCCAGTATTTCAACTGTTCCGGAATCAACTTTAATGATACACAAGACCCAGTGAAATCTGCATGCACACACGTTTGCATGTCTTAACTAAGTGGGCATATGTAAGCAAAAACATGTAGCTAGCTAGTAGGCAAAAACAGAGAATTTGTAGTACAAGACAGTGTGACTCACTGGAAATTGTAAGGAAGTAGTATATCTTCATTGTATTTGAGGCGCTTCAAGAACTCTAGCATGCTGTCCTCTACGGCCTTTTGATGACGTGCATCTATTTTCCATGTGTATTCATTAACGGTGTTTGGGTCAATGAACCCAATGCCATAGCGTCCACCTTTTCTCATTTCATACATCTTCATCCTGCATATAATACCACAGAAAAGGATATAGTTAGGATAATTACAGGTAATAACTGATCAAAAGGATCACTATAGCTAGCTTGAGACTTAAATTACAGAAAGAAATCACTTATAGACAATAGCAACTGACGATAGATTTGTCGAGTGCGTCTTGATTGTATAACTGAAACAGTTCAGAATACTCAACGGACACAACTTTCTCATGGTAGTAATGCCCCTCCTTGACATTCACCATGAGGGACAATCGATCGGAAATCTTGGTAATGTTCATGTACCATTGATGCAATTCATACATTCTTGTTGGGAGGTTCTTGACCTTGTCTGGCTCGACCAAAGGTTAGCCCCGGACATATTTCCGTTTTATTTCATCCTCTCTAAGCACAGGCATGGGATCGATCTCGAGGAGTTGTCCAATAGTAATTTTGAGAACTTCAGCCTGCATTATATGGTCCTCCGTTATTACCACATTGCCCACCTCAGGAACGTAAACTGTTTGCCCACAATAATATTGGGCGCGCGTACTGTCATGTGTTGTTGGCACAACAAGCGAGGGGATCGATTGCGCCTCCTGTTCTCCCAGCTGGGGAATGGTTTTCCCGCATTTTTTGACACCTGCTTCTTGTTTGCTCGATCCCGAGCTCGCCTCCTTACGTAGACGTGCTCGATTTAACTTCCTGATGTGGCGCTCATAGTCTGTGTCAACAGGCTTAGAAGCTGGTGGTTGAGCCATACGAATGAAGTGGTCAATCATTTCCTCGGGCACTTTCTCCCTTGGCGGCGTTGGCGGTTTCGCAAAATGGGCTTCCACCTCGGACTTCGATATGGCTGCGATTTCCTCCTCGGGCCTGTCATAAGCCATCTGCGGAAGAGGCATGAGGCTTGGACCATATTTATATCGCTTGCCTCCGCCTGTACTTCCTGTACTACCGCGACTCGTACCACTACGCACCATAGCTGCGGGGTGTCTCTTCTGCGATTGCTGAGGCGGCGGAGACGGCTGACGGGGCTGAGTTGGACGAGGAGGAGTGGCCGCCTGAAGCTGTGCCGGACTTGGAGGAGGAGTGGCCTGAGGTTGTGCCGGACTTGGAGGAGTGGACGTCTGACGCTGTGGCGGACTTGGAGGAGGAGGAGTGGCATGACACTTTGCCGGACTTGGAGGAGGAGTGGCCTGACACTTTGCCGGACTTGGTGGACTTGCAGGAGCGGGAGACTGCTGACTCGGTGGCGGACTTCGACGAGGAGTCGGCTGACGCGGTGTCGGTGGCCTTCGAAAGATGATGCAATCCTTTTTCCATAGGATGATACGATGGTTGGCGTCTCCAAGAAAGCGCTCGTCGTCACCTCCAGGAATGTCAAGCTCTAGCTCCGAATATGGGTCCACCACCTCATCAACCAAGACACGAGCATAGCTCGCTAGAATCGGGTTGCAATGGAAGGTTGCCTCGGGGGATTTGTAAAAGCAACGGCGTCCGCCACCTTCATGGATATGTTCTTCATTTTCACGTGTAGCTCGCGGCTAGTGTTCTCCGTGATGTCATCCACGGGGTATCTACCCAGCATTGTGTCGTCCGGGGTGGAACCCACGCTGCTTCTCGGCATGGATGGGGAGGTGCTATCCAATGCTGGATCATTCGCTAACTGCTGCAGCTGCTGAGACCCCCTTTGCTGGGTAAGTGAGTCGATCTGCTCCTGCTGCCGCTGGAATTTGACTACCAATTCCGCTTGACTTGCTTCTAGGCCTTGAAGGCGTTCATAGTCCCGCTTCCTCTGCTCCTCCTCCATCTTCCTCTTCTTCTCCTCCGCAATCTTCTTTCTCGCACGGGTTCTGTAGTCGGTGTTCCAGTCTGAAAACCTCTCATACCACGGAATAGCGCCCTTGCCTCGTGTTCTTCCCGGGTGTTCAGGATTTCCCAGGGCACGCGTAAGCTCGTCGCTCTCTCTGTTGGGCTCGAACAACCCCGATCGTGCCTCTTCTATTGCAACAAGTATCGCATCGTCGGCTCCCTTCAGACTTGTCCTCGTCGAAACATTGCCTGTCTTCAGGTCCAACTCCCCCCATGCGCATAGAACCAAGTCCTGACCCTGGGGGGCCAGCTCTTAGTAACCGGAGTGGCACCTGCATCCTCCATCTCTTTCTCAGACTTATCCTACTTAGGCATTGCCACCGCATAGCCATCTGGCCCCAGCTTATGGAACTTATCCTTTTTCGGCATTCTTCTTGTTTATTCTCGACCGTTCCTTAGCTAATTCCGAATCCTTGAATTTCACGAAATCGTCCCAATGAGCACGTTGGTTCTCTAGTGTTCCCTCGAATACTGGAGTCTTCCTTCCTCCCTTGATGTACTTGTCCCATTCACGATTCTTGTGGTTCTTGAATGCAACCGCCATCTTCCTAAGAGCAGCGTCCTTGACTTTCTGCACATCTGCTTCTGTGAAATGATCTGGTAGGGTGAAATGTTCCATGAGAGTATCCCAAAGCAGATCTTTTTGATTCTTGTCGACAAAAGTAACATCTAGACGTGGAGCAGCGTCCTCTTTGCCTTTTTGTCTTTTGTCTTTTGCTGGCTCTCTCCATTCTTGAAGGGAGATCGGGAGTTGGTCCTTCACAAGAACTCCGCACTGACGAACGAACTTGTCCGCAATCTTCTTAGGCGCTAATGGTTCGCCATTAGATCTGACTGCCTCGATATTGTACTTAATGCCCTCCTTCAACTTTTTGTTCGGGCCTCGTTTCGTCCTTTTGCCTGAAGATTTGCTCGATCCGGATGGCTGAAAGAACAAAGATCGATTCGTTAATATATCTTCAAGTCATTTAAAACATGTGATGAGCACCAGATACCTGCTTATATAAATATATATACCTCGTCGGTCTTTGTTGTTTCAGGATCAACATGTTCTTCATCATTGTCATAATCGTAGTTCATGACTTCATCAATTCGGTCGTCGCGATCGAATATCATATCACCCTCTCCGGTGTTGTTTAGAAATTCAGAGCCGTCATAATCTTCTTCATTCTGATCATCATCTGGCCCACGTATCATATCGAACATGGTCTGTTCTTCCTCTCTGTTGGTATTGTCTGCCATAGCTTTTATTTAACTAATTCAAAAGAAATATAAAACAATTTAGTATTCAAATTACATCGTCTCGAATAATAGATATAATCTCGAATACTTCGTCTAGAATAATAGATATAATGTCGAATACATCGTCTCGAATAATATATAATATTGAATAGTACATCACTGGCTAGCTAATTAAAGATCGAATACTACAGAAGAATCTAGGACACTCGCGGTTCCTGCGGCGCGGGCGGTGGACACCCAAAGAGAAGGAACCCTCACAGGATCATAGCTGAAGTGAGATCCCCGAAGATACTGCCAGGTATTGGAGAACCTGCCGCCCTCTAACGCAACCATGTAGCGATGGACGTGCTCGTCCTCCTCCCTGACACGGCGACGTACCACCTCCGGCGGGGCCGGGTCCCTCCGCACCGAAACTGGCCCACGCGAACGCCACCAAACGAGATCAGGGTCGACGACGGGACCCGGGGCCGGGTTCCTCATCAAGTGGCGCGCCCCTCCAGGCAGCACCTCCCAGTGCCAGCCCGGCGGAGCCCAGTCCCGGACATGGGTCGGCTGGACGTCATCGCGGACGGGTCGACGGCGAGGATGCGGGCCGGGCATCGTCGAGAACAAATACTAGCTATATGCCCGCAAAAAGTAATATTTTTTTAATGATTGGATTTTGATAACTAAAATTTCTAACATTTATACTATTTCAAAAATCTATATACTATTTCATACTAATTAAGCATCTAACACTAAAAACAGAAAACACAACTTCTATACATCCATTAAAAAACTGAAAAACAACATTATATAAAAAATTTCCATACTAATTAAACATTAATTATATACTAATAATAATAATCTAAATTATATACTAATTAAACATAAAAAATTTCCATACTAATTAAACACTAATTAAACACTAATTTCCATATAAAAAATTTTGATAACTAAAACAATAATAATCTAAATAATCTAAACTAATTAAACATACAAAATACGTATATACTAATATACACATGCATTAATTCATACATATGTGTGTGTGTGTGTTCCATATAAAAAAATTTGATAACTAAAACAACAATAATCTAAATAATCTAAATTATATACTAATTCATGCTTGTGT
>NC_057798.1:101028485-101036629 GCF_018294505.1 Triticum aestivum | reverse complement strand
CGGGGACGGGGGCGGGCCCGGGGCGGCGACGGAGACGACGGCGACGACAGGGACGGGGGCGGCGACGGAGACAAGGGCGGCGATGGGGACGGGGGCGGCGACGGCGACGGAGACGACGGAAACAGAGGAAGAAACAGAGGGAGAATGAAATTTTCGCAAGTGTTGTTTATATAGGAGGGGCCTTTAGTACCGGTTTGTGCCACCAACCGATACTAAAGGCCTGTTTTGGCCAGGCCAAGCGGCGGGAAGCGACCCCCTTTAGTACCGGGTGGTGGCACAAACCGGTACTAAAGGCCCCCCCTTTAGTACCGGTTTGTGCCACGACTCGGTACTAAAGGGGTCGCGCTGCCACCCCAAAGTTTAGTCCCACCTCGTCGGACGAAGGGCACCCGCACTGGTTTATAAACTCAGCCACGGCTACCACTTCGAACTCCTCTATATACCTAGCAGGCTTGTGGGCCTAAACTCTGCGCGCTGTCCTGTGAGTCTGATGGGCCTTTAAGGCCTGTAATTACACACCTGTGGCCTATCAGGCCCACAGGGCAGCGCACCAATTTTTTTATAGTTTTTTTCTTTTCTGCTTTATTTTCTTCTATCTATTCTTTTCTGTTATATTTATTTTCTTCTATTTATTTTTGAGTAGTTTTTCATCTAGTTTGCCAAAATTCAACGAGTTCATTTTGTAGTGATTTTCAATTTCACGGTCATTTTGTAAACGATTGAAAAATAGCAAATATAATTTTTTTTCTTTTCTGCTTTATTTTTTCTTCTATTTATTTCTGAGTAGTTTTTTCTTTTCTGCTATATTTATTTTCTTCTCTTTATTTTTGAGTAGTTTTTTTATATAGTTTTTTCTTTTCAGCTATAGTTTTTCTTTCTTTTCTGCTATTTTTTCTGTTAGTGCCCGTAGTTTTCAAATTTGAATAGTTTAAATTTTGAATTATTTGAAATTAGTATGAATTTGTTTGCACATAAAATTTCTTCGCGTTTCAAATGCCAAAACACATAACTACCCTAACTATTACAGAGATTCCCCTCTCGGTGCGAAACACAGAAGAAAGTGATGATAGCTAGTGAAGCCGATCACATCCCAGATCTTTGGGTGTGAAACTTTTTCTTCGCGTGTGTCCCTTTGCGCTGTAACCATGGAAAATCTTCATCATTTAACGGGATGCTCGGGTCAATATTCACTGTGAATGGAGCAATTTCATCAAACTTTTCATAATCTTCTGACTTGTCTGTCTTGTCATCCACTCCAACGATGTTTCTCTTCCCAGAAAGAACTATGTGCCGCTTTGGCTCATCGTACGATGCATTCGCTTCCTTATCTTTTCTTTTTCTTGGCTTGGTAGACATGTCCTTCACATAGAAAACCTGTGCCACATCATTGGCTAGGACGAATGGTTCGTCTGCATACGCAAGATTGTTGAGATCCACTGTTGTCATTCCGTACTGTGGGTCTTCCGTTACCCCGCCTCGTGTCATATTGACCTATTTGCACCGAAACAAAGGGACCTTTAAACCACATCGATAGTCAAGTTCCCATATGTCATGTATATAACCATAATATGTTTCCTTTCCCGTCTTGGTTTCTGCATCAAAGCGGACACCACTGTTTTGGTTGGTGCTCTTCTTATCTTGGGTGATCGTGTAAAATGTATTACCATTTATCTCGTACCCTTTGAAAGTCATTATATTCGAAGATGGTAACTGGGATAGCAAGTACATGTCATCTTCAATAGAGGTGTCATGCATGGTACGTGTCTGCAACCAGCTGGCGAAACTCCTGGTTTGTTCACGTGTAATCCAGTCATCAGACCGCTCCGGGTGTTTGGAGCGTAGCAAATTCTTGTGTTCATCCATATACGGAGCCACCAAGGCGGAATTCTGTAGAACTGTGTAGTGTGCTTCAGTGAGAGAATGTCCGTCCATACATATTATTTGTTCCCCTCCTAGCGTGCCTTTTCCATCCAGTCTGCCCTTATGCCGCGATTATGGAACACCAATCGGCTTACGGTCAGGAATAAAGTCAATACAAAACTCAATAACCTCCTCATTTTGATGGCCCTTGGAGATGTTTCCTTCTGGCCTAGAACGGTTATGAACATATTTCTTTAAGACTCCCATGAACCTCTCAAAGGGGAACATATTATGTAGAAATACAGGACCCAAAACGTTAATCTCTTCGCATAGGTGAACTAGGACGTGCGTCATGATGTTGAAGAAGGATGGTGGGAACACCAACTCGAAACTGACAAGACATTGCACCAAATCATTTTTGTAACCTTGGTATGATTTCCGGATCGATTACCTTCTGAGAGATTGCATTGAGAAATGCACATAGCTTCACAATGGCTAATCGAACGTTTTTCGATAGAAGCCCCCTCAATGCAACCGGAAGCAGTTGCGTCATAATCACGTGGCAGTCATGAGACTTTAGGTTCTGGAACTTTTTCTCTGCCATGTTTATTATTCCCTTTATATTCGACGAGAAGCCAGACGGTACCTTAATACTGAGCAGGCATTCAAAGAAGATTTCATTCTCTTCTTTGGTAAGAGCGTAGCTTGCATAACCCTGATGTATGCCGTCTTCTCCGTGCATACGTTGCTGATCCTCCCGTACCTCAGCTGTATCTTTTGTCTTCCCATACACGCCCAAGAAGCCAAGCAGGGTCACGCAAAGATTCTTCGTCACGTGCATCACGTCGATTGTGGAGCGGACCTCTAGGTCTTTCCAATATGGCAGGTCCCAAAATATAGATTTCTTCTTCCACATGGGTGCGCGTCCGTCAGCGTCCTTTGGAACAGGTTGTCCGCCAGGACCCTTTCCAAATATCACCTTCAAATCCTTGACCATATCATGTACATCAGCACCAGTAAGGTGGCGAGGCTTCGTCCGGTGATCCGCCTCACCTTTGAAATGCTTGCCTTTCTTTCTTACGGGATGCCTGCTCGGAAGAAATCGACGATGTCCCAGGTACACATTCTTCTTACAACTATTCAAATATATACTGTCGGTATCATCCAAACAGTGCGTGCATCCGTGGTATTCCTTATTTGTCTGTCCTGAAAGGTTACCGAGAGCAGGCCAATCATTGATGGTCACGGACAGCAATGCCTTTAGGTCAAATTCTTCCTGTTTGTGCTCATCCCATGCACGTACACCTGTTCCATTCCACAGTTGTAAGAGTTCTTCAACTAATGGCCTTAGGTACACATCAATGTCGTTGCCGGGTTGTTTAGGGCCTTAGATGAGCACTGGCATCATAATAAACTTCCGCTTCATGCACAACCAAGGAGGAAGGTTATACAAACATAGAGTCATAGGCCAGGTGCTATGGTTGCTGCTCTGCTCCCCAAAAGGATTAATGCCATCTGCGCTTAGACCAAACCATACGCTCCTTGCGTCATCTGCAAACTCCTTCCCGTACTTTCTTTCGATTTTTCTCCACTGCGACCCGTCAGCGGGTACTCTCAACTTCCGTCTTTCTTACGGTCTTCTCTGTGCCATCGCATCGCCTTGGCATGCTCTTTGTTTTGGAACAAACGTTTCAACCGTGGTATTATAGGAGAATACCACATCACCTTGGCAGGAATCTTCTTCCTGGGGCTCTCGCCCTCGACATCACCATGCTCATCGCGGCTGATCTTATAGCGCAATGCACCACATTCGGGCAAGCATTCAATCCTCGTACTCACCGCGGTAGAGGATGCAATCATTAGGGCATGCATGTATCTTCTGCACCTCTAACCCTAGAGGGCAGACAGCCTTCTTTGCTTCGTACGTACTCTCGGGCAATTTGTTGTCCTTTGGAAGCATATCTTTTATCATTACCAGCAACTTTCCAAATCCCTTGTCAGATACACCATTCTCTGCCTTCCATTGCAGCAATTCCAGTGTGGTGTCCAGCTTTTTCTTGTCACCTACGCAATTCGGGTACAACAATTTTTTGTGATCCTCTAACATGTGCTGCAACTTCTTGTTCTCCAAATCACTTGCGCAGTTTCTCTTTGCATCGGCAATGGCCCGACCTAGATCATCAACGGGCTCATCTGATGCCTCTTCTTCAGCTTCTTCCCGCATTGCCGGCTCAGCTTCTTCCCGCATTACTGGCTTAGCTTCTTCCCCCATTGTTGTATCATCGTATTTAGGGAACCCATGGCCAGGATAGCTGTCGTCGTCCTCTTCTTCTTCATTGTCTTCCATCATAACCCCTTTTTCTCCGTGCTTGGTCCAAACATTATAGTGGGGCATGAAACCGGACTCAAACAGGTGGACGTGAATGGTTCTTGACGTAGAGTAATTGCGACCATTCTTACAGCCAGCACATGGACAAGGCATAAAACCATCCGCCCGCTTGTTTGCCTCAGCCGCAAGCAGAAAAGTATGCACGCCCTCAACGAACTGGGGAGAGCATCGGTCATCGTACATCCATTGCCGGCTCATCTTCATTACACAACACTGAATAGACCAAATTAATACAAGTTCATACATAAAGTTCATACAACACTTAAATGCAACAAACAAATAGCTCTCTAGCTAAAGCATTTAAATGCAACAATAAATGCAATCAAGATCGCAACTAAGGTAACAATTGATCCAACAGTATAATGATACCAAGCCTCACTATCGATGGCATATTTTCTAATCTTTCTAATCTTCAAGCGCATTTTCTCCATCTTGATCTTGTGATCATCGACGACATCGGCAACATGCAACTCCAATTCCATCTTCTCCCCCTCAATTCTTTTCAATTTTTCTTTCAAGTACTCGTTTTCTCTTTCAACTAAATTTAACCTCTCGACAATAGGGTCGGTTGAAATTTCCAGTTCACATACCTCCTAGATAAAAATATCTATGTCAACTTGATGGGCATAATTTGTCATAAACACGAAATGCAACAAATAGTTTTAAAAGAGAATATACCACATCCGAATCATAATAAGGACGAGGGCCGACGGGGAAGGATATCAAAACCATGGCACTATGTATAACAAACAACGTACGGGTAAGATAATTATTATACGAGTAACTATATATCCAAATCACACAAACATCAATTTTTTATATAAAATTTCATGAACAAGAGGCTCACCACAAGGTGGTGCCGGCGACGGGACGGTGCGGGCGATCGGCGGTGGTTACGATGGAGATTTAGAAGGCACTAAGTAAACCACACCTACATATGCAAACTAAGTGTTATTTTGAACTCAAATTGCATATAAATCAAATACTACCACGTATAATTCCTCCCAAATTACTAAAACCCACAATTAATCACTATATAAACCAATGCAAGAGCTAATCTAGCAACGAGAGATGAAAGGACAAAGTTGCTAACCTTGGTGATCATTTGAATGGATGAGGGCCTGCAAATCTTGACAAATTTGGGGCAAATTTTGTGATGAACTCGAGAGGAAGAAGGGAAGAACAGAGGAGAGGGAGAGGGGAAAGGGGGAAGAACAGAGTGCTGGTGGACGAAGGATTTATATAGGACGACCTTTAGTACCGGTTCGTGCCACGAACCGGTACTAAAGGTGCTGGAAGGGCCCCACTCTGACAACATCCTGCCACCACTCTCATTAGTACCGGTTCGTGGCACGAACCGGTGCTAAAGGTTTGCCACGAACCGGTACTAAAGAGCTCCTCCTGGCTAGCCGTTGGAACCGGCACTAATGGACACATTAATGCCGGTTCTGTTACAAACCGGGACTAATGTGTCTCACATTTGACCCTTTTTCTACTAGTGCTCGGATATGGGGCGTCGGCACCGACGACGTGCCGGCAGCAGCGCAAAGGCGGGAGCTTTACGGGCCCACGAGGGCTCGGCCGGGCCTATGGGCCTACGGGCCTGGTGTGCTCCTGCTATTGCGATATTTTTCTGCTATGCACATGGCCACATATGATATTCATTGATCGATGCTGTGAGTCGCCGAGGTTCATGGCTAGATATGAGCCCCAAATTGAGCGCGAAACGGGATCATGTTTTTTCGTGCACCTACGTGGTGCACTGGTACTTTTAACTAGTACTTTAATGCATGCGATATAAGTCTTAGAAAATGTACGTGGTATTTCACATTCCGTTGAGATTTTTGTTGACGGTTGAGCAAGTGGCTCGTCGTGCAAAAATTCCTCATCTATCTTTCCCTCTCATACGATATCCATCGTCATTCAAAATTCAATAGGATAAGAGGGTTGGTGTACTCTGCATCCAAGATATTTAAGTCATCAAGTAAGCAATTTTATGCACGCGAGCAAGGGAAAACAAATAGTTTTCTCCACTAGACACCCTGTATTTCGGACGCAGCTTCGATGCCATAAAGGTACCTGCCTTTGGGTCCATGATATATGAGGCAGCCACCTGTTGAGCCCACATGTTATGCACACAGTCCCTGTATTGCATACGAGCCATTCAGGCAGGAATTGCTCTTGGCCCGAAACTCTGTACGTGGACTGACTGATAGCTGATTTCATTAATCAAATGATCACGACATGCATGCACATGCAAGTGGAGAGCGAACTGTGCCGGCTACTAGTCCGCGGATATGGATGTTGGATGCCTGCATGTGCTTAATGGTGTTCTGTTGACTGGGTTCTCCAAGAGTTCGTGCTCGGCGCTTCTTATTCGGGGATGAGCTGCATAGTACATACTCCCTCTGTAAAAATTATATATGAGTGCTTAGATCATTAAGACTACCCATAATGAAAGTAATATAGATGATAACATCACATATTTTTAGGTAAAATAGATGATGTGACGAGTAATTAATGAGGAAAGAGAGACATATGGTAACATAGCTAGTTACTGTAACATCACACATACCAAGATATGATGAGTCTACAACCTAATAAATGAAGTGTTGCATGACACCACACATATGTTACTCCCCACTATAAAGGTAGTAACATAGACTAGTAATATATGCATGTTACTAGTTTAAGTTATTACCCATTGTGACTAGTCTAAAGTAATGATATAGACGCTCTTATATTTTTTAAGGAGGGAATAATTAATAAATGGTATGGGACCAAATTTTGTTGGCCTGCTTGTCTCATTTAGTATTTATATTTAAATAACTTTTTTGGTTCATTATTATACTTTTAGAGAAGAGGGCTAGACCGGTGTTGAAGGATGGCTATTTTACCCCATGAATTTTGATATCCATCGACATCATTTCTTGTCCATGGTAAAATTCATGGGCGACCTAATTAGCTATGGGTCGGGCATGAATAGTATTTTAGCTCATCATTATCCATGGGTCACACAGTTAATATAAATAAGTAAATAAATGTATTTCTATTACTCTAACATGTGGACCATAGAAGATGAATCATGCACATGATTGTATACCATAGCTCGCTAATTATAATTTATCTTAATTGTGGTATAAATAAATCGTTACACTTATTTGCTATTTCACGGCTTACTATTTATACATGATGGGAGGACCTGATGGGTACCCAAATCTTCGGGGTTGGTAATGAACATCTTCATGGGTATATGCAAGAATTTGATATTGCTCGACCCGTGCAAAACCTGTACCTTTGTCATCATTTAAACCAGCTTAAAACAAAGAAACACACACACACACACACACACACACACACACACACACAAAGATTAGGACAACTACAAGAACTCGTGGAGTAATTCGCGGGGCTGAAGGAAAACACGAAGGAAGAGCATCATGATCGGGAGAAGCTGAGCTTTTGAGAATGAGCGAAATAGAACTAGGCACGTAGGAGCACGCTGCCTACTGATACAAGACTTCGTTCCTAGATTGTGCCTTCAGGACGGACAAGACACCGAAAGACCCACCACCATTCACTAGTGCAGAACCGGGCAATAGCACCGGTTCGTAAGACCCTTTAGTGTCGGTTCCATAACCGGCACTAAAGTGTGGTCACTAAAGGCCCCCCCCCCTTTAGTACCGGTTCAGCACGAACCGGTGCTAAAGGGCAACCACGTGGCACGAGTCAGCTCCGGGGGCCTGGAGCCCTTTAGTACCGGTTGGTAAGACCAACCGGTACTATAAGGTTTGGGGTTTTTTTAGTTTTATGATTTTTTTTATTTAATTTTGTGTTTCCATTTTAATTCTTTTTTGTTTGCTGTTATTTTACGATACTACACATTGTACACGTT
>NC_057798.1:101022921-101028120 GCF_018294505.1 Triticum aestivum | reverse complement strand
GTAGAACCAATCATGCATATATATATCATCAATGTCTCACAAACCATCATATTAATTAATTCACACATACACACATGTATAGCTATATACAATTTCTCCTACATATGCATGTTGCCTTCGGAGCCAGTGGCATTAGCCTAATTGATGCCTTCGGAGCACGATGACAATTGGAAGTGGTTTTCATGGGGGCGCTAGCGGGTAATACTATTCTCCCTTCGGATTTATGACCTGGTTGAGCAAAAATCCCGCTATTTCCTCTTGAAGTGCCTCTACGCGCTCCGTTTCTAGGAGCTTCGCCCGCACCTCTCTGAACTGTTAAGAAGGAGATCAATATGCACGTGTATTAGTTGTCTGACTAGATATCGATAATGGTGTAAAAATTGTGAATAGTGTTTTGACAAGCGTACCCATTCCTGTCTTTGAGATCTGCTCCTTTCGAACGCCATCATGTGAATGTTCTCGCAAACGCAGAATGCACACAGATCAGTCCCCTGCGCCTGCTTCAGGGCCTTTACGAGAATGGAATTTGATCAGATAATAATTAATCAAGCATGATAATTAAAGAGATGGCAGCTAGCTAGCTAGCTAGTACAACTTAATTACTTACCTTGGGTCTTCCCCATTTAAGCTTTTCTTTCCATTCGCCTTTCGTGACGCTGATGAACCTTGCCCAAGCCCTGCCCGCCGACAAAGAAAATGAATAAAGGGGTTATTAAATAGTTCATATCATGAAATGACGAACTAAATAGGTTGAGATATATAGTTAATAATGATTGAAATTACATGTTGACTATCCCAAACAAGATGTTATAGTCAGTTTTTTCTTTGAGTAGTGAGTCCAGTATTTCAACTGTTCCGGCGTCAACTTTAATGATACACAAGACCCAGTGAAATCTGCATGCACACATGTTTGCATGTCTTAATTAAGCGGGCATATGTAAGCAAATACATGTAGCTAGCTAGTAGGCAAAAACAGAGAATTTGTAGTACAAGACAGTGTGACTCACTGGAAATTGTAAGGAAGTAGTATATCTTCATTGTATTTGAGGCGCTTCAAGAACTCTAGCATGCTGTCCTCTACGGCCTTTTGATGACGTGCATCTATTTTCCATGTGTATTCATTAACGGTGTTTGGGTCAATGAACCCAATGCCATAGCGTCCACCTTTTCTCATTTCATACATCTTCATCCTGCATATAATACCACAGAAAAGAATATAGTTAGGATAATTACAGGTAATAATTGATCAAAAGGATCACTACAGCTAGCTTGAGACTTAAATTACAGAAAGAAATCACTTACAGACAATAGCAACTGACGATAGATTTGTCGAGTGCGTCTTGATTGTATAACTGAAACAGTTCAGAATACTCAACGGACACAGCTTTCTCATGGTAGTAATGCCCCTCCTTGACATTCACCATGAGGGACAATCAATCGGAAATCTTGGTAATATTCATGTACCATTGATGCAATTCATACATTCTCGTTGGGAGGTTCTTGACCTTGTCTGGCTCGACTAAAGGTTAGCCCCGGACATATTTCCGTTTTATTTCATCCTCTCTAAGCACAGGCATGCGCTCGATCTCGAGGAGTTGTCCAACAGTGATTTCGAGAACTTCAGCCTGCATTATATGGTCCTCCGTTATTACCACATTGCCCACCTCAGAAACGTAAACTGTTTGCCCATAATAATATTGGGCGCGCATGTTGTTCGCACAACAAGCGAGGGGATCGATTGCGCCGCCTGTTCTCCCAGCTGGGGAATGGTTTCCCCGCATTTTTTTACAACTGCTTCTTGTTTGCTCGATCCCAAGCTCGCCTCCTTACGTAGACGTGCTCGATTTAACTTTCTGATGTGGCGCTCATAGTCTGTGTCAACAGGCTTGGGAGCTGGTGGTTGAGCCATACGAATGAAGTGGTCAATCGTTTCCTCAGGCATTTTCTTCCTTGGCGGCGTTGGCGGTTTCGGTGCAAAATGGGCTTCCACCTCAGACTTCGATATGGCTGCGATTTCCTCCTCGGACCTGTCATAAGACCTCTGCGGAAGAGGCGTGAGGCTTGGACCATATTTATATCGCTTGCCTCCGCATGTACTTCCTGTACTACCTCGACTCGTACCGCTACGCACCATAGCTGCGGGGTGTCTCTTCTGCGATTGCTGAGGCGGCGGAGACGGCTGACGGGGCTGAGTTGGACGAGGAGGAGTGGCCGCCTGAAGCTGTGCCGGACTTGGAGGAGGAGTGGCCTCAGGTTGTGCCGGACTTGGAGGAGGAGTGGACGTCTGACGCTATGCCGGACTTGGAGGAGGAGTGGCCTGACACTTTGCCGGACTTGGAGGAGGAGTGGCCTGACACTTTGCCGGACCTGGTGGACTTGCAGGAGCGGGAGACTGCTGACTCGGTGGCGGACTTTGAAGAGGAGTCGGCTGACGTGGTGTCGGTGGCCTTCGAAAGATGATGCAATCCTTTTTCCATAGGATGATACGATGGTTGGCGTCTCCGAGAAAGCGCTCGTCGTCACCTCCAGGAATGTCAAGCTCTTGCTCCGAATATGGGTCCACCACCTCATCAACCAAGACACGAGCATAGCCCGCTGGAATCGGGTTGCAATGGAAGGTTGCATCGGGGGGATTTGTAAAAGCAACGGCGTCCGCCACCTTCATGGATATGTTCTTCATTTTGACGTGTAGCTCGCAGCTAGTGTTCTCCGTGATGTCATCCACGGGGTATCAAACCAGCATTGCGTCGTCCGGGGCGGAACCCACGCTGCTTCTCGGCATGGATGGGGTGGTGCTATCCAATGCTGGATCATTCGCTAGCTGCTGCAGCTGCTGAGACCCCCTTTGATGGGTAAGTGAGTCGATCTGCTCCTGCTGCCGCTGGAATTTGACTACCAATTCCGCTTGACTTGCTTCTAGGCCTTGAAGGCGTTCATAGTCCCACTTCCTCTGCTCCTCCTCCATCTTCCTCTTCTTCTCCTCCGCAATCTTCTTTCTCGCACGGGTTCTGTAGTCGGTGTTCCAGTCTGAAAACCCCTCATACCACGGAATAGGCCCTTGCCTCGTGTTCTTCCCAAGTGTTTAGGATTTCCCAGGGCACGCGTAGGCTCTTCGTTCTCTCTGTTGGGCTCGAACATCCCCGATCGTGCCTCTTCTATTGCAACAAGTATCGCATCATCGGCTCCCTTCAGACTTGCCCTCGTCGAAACATTGCCTGTCTTCGGGTCCAACTCCCCCCCATGCGCATAGAACCAAGTCCTGACCCTGGGGGCCAGCTCTTAGTAACCGGAGTGGCACCTGCATCCTACATCTCTTTCTCAGACTTATCCCACTTAGGCATTGCCACCGCATAACCACCTGGCCCCAGCTTATGGAACTTATCCTTGTTTTCGGCATTCTTCTTGTTTATTCTCGACCGTTCCTTAGCTAATTCCGAATACTTGAATTTCATGAAATCGTCCCAATGAGCACGTTGGTTCTCTAGTGTTCCCTCGAATACTGGAGTCTTCCTTCCTCCCTTAACGTACTTGTCCCATTCACGATTCTTGTGGTTCTTGAATGCAACCGCCATCTTCCTAAGAGCAGCGTCCTTGACTTTCTGCACATCTGCTTCTGTGAAATGATCTGGTAGGGTGAAATGTTCCATGAGAGTATCCCAAAGCAGATCTTTTTGATTCTTGTCGACAAAAGTAACATCTGGACGTGGAGCAGCGTCCTCTTTGCCTTTTTGTCTTTTGTCTTTTGCTGGCTCTCTCCATTCTTGAAGGGAGATCGGGAGTTGGTCCTTCACAAGAACTCCGCACTGACGAACGAACTTGTCTGCAATCTTCTTAGGCGCTAATGGTTCGCCATTAGGTCTGACTGCCTCGATATTGTACTTTACGCCCTCCTTCAACTTTTTGTTCGGGCCTCGTTTCGTCCTTTTGCCTGAAGATTTGCTCGATCCGGATGGCTGAAAGAACAAAGATCGATTCGTTAATATATCTTCAAGTCATTTAAACATTTGATGATCACCAGATACCTGCTTATATAAATATATATACCTCGTCGATCTTTGTTGTTTCAAGATCAACATGTTCTTCGCCATCGTCATAATCGTAGTTCATGACTTCATCAATTCGGTCGTCGCGATCGAATATCATATCACCCTCTCCGGTGTAGTTTAGAAATTCGGAGCCGTCATAATCTTCTTCATTCTGACCATCATCTGGCCCGCGTATCATATCGAACATGGTCTGTTCTCCCTCTCTGTCGGTATTGTCTGCCATAACTTTTATTTAACTAATTCAAAAGAAATATAAAACAATTTAGTATTCAAATTACATCGTCTCGAATAATAGATATAATCTCGAATACTTTGTCTAGAATAATAGATATAATCTCGAATACATCGTCTCGAATAATATATAATATTGAATAGTACATCACTGGCTAGTTAATTAAAGATCGAATACTATAGAAAAATCTAGGACACTCGTGGTTCCTGCGGCGCGGGCGGTGGACACCCAAAGAGAAGGAACCCTCACAGGATCATAGCTGAAGTGAGATCCCTGAAGATACTGCCAGGTATTGGAGAACCTGCCGCCCTCTAACGCAACCATGTAGCGATGGACGTGCTCGTCCTCCTCCCTGACACGGCGACGTACCACCTCCGACAGGGCCGGGTCCCTCCGCACCGAAACTGGCCCATGTGAACGCCACCAAACGAGATCAGGGTCGACGACGGGACCCGGGGCCGGGTTCCTCATCAAGCGGCGCGCCCCTCCAGGCAGCACCTCCCAGTGCCAGCCCGGCGGAGCCCAGTCCCAGACATGGGTCGGCTGGACGTCGTCGCGGACGGGTCGACGGCGAGGATGCGGGCCGGGCATCATCGAGAACAAATACTAGCTATATGCCCGCAAAAAGTAATATTTTTTTAATGATTGGATTTTGATAACTAAAATTTCTAACATTTCTACTATTTCAAAAATCTATATACTATTTCATACTAATTAAGCATCTAACACCAAAAACAGAAAACACAACTTCTATACATCCATTAAAAAACTGAAAAACAACATTATATAAAAAATTTCCATACTAATTAAACACTAATTATATACTAATAATAATAATCTAAATTATATACTAATTAAACATAAAAAATTTCCATACTAATTAAACACTAATTAAACACTAATTTCCATATAAATTTTTTT
>NC_057798.1:101016667-101021847 GCF_018294505.1 Triticum aestivum | reverse complement strand
TTCTTTGTGAACATTTTTGTTTTAGGTACAAAAAATTACAAACTTTTTGTTAGGGATTTTTTTAATTTTTTTTGCTTTATTTATTTTTGTGTTATTTTTTTGTGTATTTAGAGTTTCTTTGTGAACATTTTTGTTTTAGGTACAAAAATTTACAAACTTTCTGTTAGGGTTTTTTTTATTATTTTTTTGCTTTATTTATTTTTGTGTTGTTTTTTTTGTGTATTTAGAGTTTCTTTGTGAACATTTTTGTTTTAGGTACAAAAAATTACAAACTTTTTGTTAGTGCCCGTAGTTTTCAAATTTGAATAGTTTAAATTTTAAATTATTTGAAATTAGTGTGAATCACTAGTTTATGAATAACTTAACTTTAAAAATCAGTAAAGGCATGAAAGAATTTGTTTGCACATAAAATTTCTTCGCGTTTAAAATGCCAAAATACATAACTACCCTAACTATTATAGAGATTCCCCTCTCGGTGCGAAACACAGAAGAAAGTGATGATAGCTAGTGAAGCCGAGCACATCCCAGATCTTTGGGTGTGAAATTTTTTCTTCGCGTGTGTCCCTTAGCGCTGTAACCTTGGAAAATCTTCATAATTTAACGGGATGCTCGGGTCAATATTCACTGTGAATGGAGCAATTTCATCAAACTTTTCATATCTTCTGACTTGTCTGTCTTGTCATCCACTCCCACGATGTTTCCCTTCCCAGAAAGAACTATGTGCCGCTTTGGCTCATCGTATGATGCATTCGCTTCCTTATCTTTTCTTTTTCTTGGCTTGGTAGACGTGTCCTTCACATAGAAAACCTATGCCACATCATTGGCTAGGACGAATGGTTCGTCTGCATACGCAAGATTGTTGAGATCCACTGTTGTCGTTCCGTACTGCGGGTCTTCCGTTACCCCGCCTCGTGTCATATTGACTCATTTGCATCGAAACAAAGGGACATTAAACCACGTCGATAGTCAAGTTTCCATATGTCCTGTATATAACCATAATATGCTTCCTTTCCCGTCTTGGTTTCTGCATCAAAGCGGACACCACTGTTTTGGTTGGTGCTCTTCTTATCTTGGGCGATCGTGTAAAATGTATTACCATTTATCTCGTACCCTTTGAAAGTCATTATATTTGAAGATGGTAACTGGGACAACAAGTATAGGTCATCTTCAATAGAGGTGTCATGCATGGTACGTGTCTGCAACCAGCTGGCGTAACTCCTGGTTTGTTCACGTGTAATCCAGTCATCAGACCGCTCCGGGTGTTTGGAGCGTAGCAAATTCTTGTGTTCATCCATATACGGAGCCACCAAGGCGGAATTCTATAGAACTGTGTAGTGTGCTTCAGTGAGAGAATGTCCGTCCATACATATTATTTATTCCCCTCCTAGCGTGCCTTTTCCATCCAGTCTGCCCTTATGCCGCGATTCAGGAACACCAATCGGCTTAAGGTCAGGAATAAAGTCAATACAAAACTCAATGACCTCCTCATTTTGATGGCCCTTGGAGATGCTTCCTTCTAGCCTAGCATGGTTATGAACATATTTCTTTAAGACTCCCATGAACCTCTCAAAGGGGAACATATTGTGTAGAAATACAGGACCCAAAACGTTAATCTCTTCGCATAGGTGAACTAGGACGTGTGTCATGATGTTGAAGAAGGATGGTGAGAACACCAACTCGAAACTGACAAGACATTGCACCAAATCATTCTGTAACCTTGGTATGATTTCTGGATCGATTACCTTCTGAGAGATTGCATTGAGAAATGCACATAGCTTCACAATGGCTAATCGAACGTTTTCCGGTAGAAGCCCCCTCAATGCAATCGGAAGCAGTTGCGTAATAATCACGTGGCAGTCATGATACTTTAGGTTCTGGAACTTTTTCTCTGCCATGTTTATTCCCTTTATATTCGACGAGAAGCCAGACGGTACCTTAATACTGAGCAGGCATTCAAAGAAGATTTCCTTCTCTTCTTTGGTAAGAGCGTAGCTTGCATGACCCTGATGTATGCCATCTTCTCCGTGCATACGTTGCTGGTCCTCCCGTGCCTCAGGTGTATCTTTTGTCTTCCCATACACGCCCAAGAAGCCAAGCAGGGTCACACAAAGATTCTTCGTCACGTGCATCACGTTGATTGCGGAGCGGACCTCTAGGTCTTTCCAATATGGCAGGTCCCAAAATATAGATTTCTTCTTCCACATGGGTGCGCGTCCGTCAGCGTCCTTTGGAACAGGTTGTCCGCCAGGACCCTTTCCAAATATCACCTTCAAATCCTTGACCATATCATGTACATCAGCACCAGTACGGTGGCGAGGCTTCGTCCGGTGATCTGCCTCACCTTTGAAATGCTTGCCTTTCTTTCTTACGGGATGCCTGCACGGAAGAAATCGACGATGTCCCAGGTACACATTCTTCTTACAACTATTCAAATATATACTGTCGGTATCATCCAAATAGTGCGTGCATCCGTGGTATCCCTTGTTTGTCTGTCCTGAAAGGTTACTGAGAGTAGGCCAATCATTGATGGTCACGAACAGCAATGCCTTTAGCTCAAATTCTTCCTATTTGTGCTCATCCCATGCACGTACACCTGTTCCATTCCACAGTTGTAAGAGTTCTTCAACTAATGGCCTTAGGTACACATCAATGTCGTTGCCGAGTTGTTTAGGGCCTTGGATGAGCACTGGCATCATAATGAACTTCCGCTTCATGCACAACCAAGGAGGAAGGTTATACAAACATAGAGTCACATGCCAGGTGCTATGGTTGCTGCTCTGCTCGCCAAAAGGATTAATGCCATCTGCACTTAGACCAAACCATACGGTCCTTGCGTCATCTGCAAACTCCTTCCCGTACTTTCTTTCGATTTTTCTCCACTGCGACCCGTCAGCGGGTACTCTCAACTTTCCGTCTCTTGGGCAATTCGTTTTCCTTGGGAAGCATATCCTTTATCACTACCAGCAACTTTCCAAATCCCTTGTCAGATACACCATTCTCTGCCTTCCATTGCAGCAATTCCAGTGTGATGCCCAGCTTTTTCTTGTCACCTACGCAATTTGGGTACAACAATTTTTTGTGATCCTCTAACATGCGCTGCAACTTCTTGTTCTCCAAATCACTTGCGCAGTTTCTCTTTGCATCGGCAATGGCCCGACCTAGATCATCAACAGGCTCATCTGATGCCTCTTCTTCAGCTTCTTCCCGCATTGCCGGCTCAGCTTCTTCCCGCATTACTGGCTCAGCTTCTTCCCCCATTGTTGTATCATCGTATTTAGGGAACCCATGGCCAGGATAGCTGTCGTCGTCCTCTTCTTCTTCATTGTCTTCCATCATAACCCCTTTTTCTCCGTGCTTGGTCCAAACATTATAGTGGGGCATGAAACCGGACTCAAACATGTGGACGTGAATGGTTCTTGACGTAGAGTAATTGCGACCATTCTTACAGCCAGCACATGGACAAGGCATAAAACCATCCGCCCGCTTGTTTGCCTCAGCCGCAAGTAGAAAAGTATGCACGCCCTCAACGAACTGGGGAGAGCATCGGTCATCGTACATCCATTGCCGGCTCATCTTCATTACACAACACTGAATAGACCAAATTAATACAAGTTCATACATAAAGTTCATACAACACTTAAATGCAACAAACAAATAACTCTCTAGCTAAAGCATTTAAATGCAACAACAAATGCGATCAAGATCGCAACTAAGGTAACAATTGATCCAACAGTATAATGATACCAAGCCTCACTATCGATGGCATATTTTCTAATCTTTCTAATCTTCAAGCGCATTTTCTCCATCTTGATCTTGTGATCATCGACGACATCGGCAACATGCAACTCCAATTCCATCTTCTCCCCCTCAATTCTTTTCAATTTTTCTTTCAAGTACTCGTTTTCTCTTTCAACTAAATTTAACCTCTCGACAATAGGGTTGGTTGGAATTTCCGGTTCACATAGCTCCTAGATAAAAATATCTATGTCAACTTGATGGGCATAATTTGTCATAAACATGAAATGCAACAAATAGTTTTAAAAGAGAATATTCCACATCCGAATCATAACAAGGACGAGGGCCGACGGGGACGGATATCAAAACCATGGCACTATGTATAACAAACAACGTACTGGTAAGATAATTATTATACGAGTAACTATATATCCAAATCACACAAACATCAATTTTTTATATAAAATTTCATGAACAAGAGGCTCACCACAAGGTGGTGCCGGCGACGGGACGGTGCGGGCGATCGACGGTGGTTACGACGGAGATTTAGAAGGCACTAAGTAAACCACACCTACATATGCAAACTAAGTTTTACTTTGACCTCAAATTGCATATAAATCAAATACTAGCACATATATATATATTTCCTCCCAAATTACTAAACTCACAAATTAATAACTATATAAAGCATTGCAAGAGCTAATCTAGCAATGAGAGATGCAAGGACAAAGTTGCTAACCTTTGTGATCACTTGAATGGATGGGGGCCTTCAAATCTTGACAAATTTTGGGCAAAATGTGTGATGAGCTCGAGGGGAGAAGAGGAAGAACAGAGAGGAGAGGAGAGGGGAAAGGGGGAAGAACAGAGCGAGCTGGACGAAGGGTTTATATGCAGGAGGACCTATAGTACCGGTTTGTGACACGAACCGGTACTAAAGGTCCTGGAGGGGGCCCAGACTGACAACATCCTGCCACTACCCTCATTAGTACCGGTTCGTGGCACGAACCGGTGCTAAAGGTTAGCCACGAACCGGTACTAATGAGAGCGGCCCGGCTAGCCGTTCGGAACCGGCACTAATGTATACATTTGTGCTGGCTCTAATACAAACCGGCACTAATGTGCTTCACGTTTGACCCTTTTTCTACTAGTGATTCAATTGTAGAGGATCTAGGGTCTCTCCTAAAGCTGCAAGGAGGGTGTCTGCAAGCCCCTGCAAATGCCACACAAGGTCTTCACATTGGCTTCAAATTTCTACATCCACGCTAGGGCACGACTGGGACCGCAGAGACGATCCATCCACCATTATCATTATTCACAGCTCTCTAGCCACCATACACCTTGATACACTCATTTTGCATCACTATCTCATAAGATCAAATCATCATTTATTATTCTTATTCAACTACCATTGCTCTATTTTACCTCATTTTCACCTTATTTTGCAG
>NC_057798.1:101007812-101016374 GCF_018294505.1 Triticum aestivum | reverse complement strand
GTCAACACTAGAGATAAAGTTTACGTGAAGACAGCGTCGTCAACCGCAGCAAGCAGGAACACGTGTCCACTCATTTGCCAAGTGCATTTGAAAATCGACAAAGCGACGATTATGCTGAGTATCCTGCTTTTTGCCGAGTGTTGTACCTAGCACTCTATTTAGGCTGGTCATTTCACCGAGTGGCCGACAAAAAACACTCGACAAAAGATTTGGCACTCATCACACTAGTCGATTTCAGTTATGAGTTGGTGGTGGCGGGAGGAGGCTCTGGAGGCGGAGATAGGTGGTGGAAGGACTAGGAATGGGTGGGGACATAGGAGTGGGGCGGCGTGGCTGGCTGAAGCCCAATTGGGGTGGCCAGAGATATTGCCGGTGGTTGGAGCTGATGTTTTTTATTTTTGAAAAGAAGGATTACCCCGGCCTCTGCATCAAGTGATTCACACAACCATATATTTATTAAATGAATAGAGTATCAGAGTGCCAAAATCATCTCAAATAGCTACTCAAAGAGAAGATAAAAAATAAATAGCCACAACTTGCATAAACAGATGGTAGGGGAAGGGAACTCCATCCATAAAAAAAGTATTTAAAATTAGGAAGCGAGAGAAGACCTTCCACCTTATTAGGGTGGATGTTGTGTTTTGGTTTATCCCAAAAGTGTTGTGAAAACTAAAAGGGGTATTGAGGATGGGATATATGCCTATATGAGCATCTACACGTACAAACAGCAAATCTGACCTCTCAAACGCCCGTGGAGGCAGTGACGGGACAACCCTCAATTTTTTCTCTCTGCATCTGGACGCCTCATAGTTTAACCCGTAAATATAACAAAGCATGCAAAAGAAAGATCTACATACTATGAAGATCAACTAAACCTACACTACACTACTTGTTGTTGTCGAAGATGCTCACGATCTACGTGCTGAGCTCTGGGTACATGGGCACCAACTACAGCTCCGGCTCCTCCATGTCGGCCTCTGCCTCCAGTCCGGCGAAAAGCGTGTCAGTCGCCGCCCATTCTTGTTGGATGAACCGCCGGTTGGCTTCTACATAGGATTCATCCTAGATGGACTCTAGGATGGCGGTCTGCTACGCCATTTTCGCCGCTTAGATGACCTCGTACTCCGCCATGGCATCCTCAATGACAAAGTCAACAACCAGCTTCGGCTCGGCCGTCGCCTCCTCCTCCTTCATGGGCTCTGGTTGTTTCTGCTGCTCCTCGTCCTCCGGCTCCGGCGAATCCGGAGGCAATGCGACCGCGAACCGGGCGACGCGCCTAGCCCGGATCTCCTCGAGCTGCTGGAGGCGCTGCTCGAGCGTGACCATAGTGTAGGTCTTCTTCTTCTATCGGACCATGGCGGAGACAGACAACAAGAGGGAGAGCGGAAGCGGATATGGACGGTGGCAAGAGGTGGATGGATGGGATCTGGCTGGTGGCACGAAGAGGGATGAAGTGGATGTAGCTAGGGCTAGGGGACGTCGTCCAGCTAAAATAGCCGGGCCCTGGCCCTTGGGCGGCAAGCTGGAGTTGTGCCACACGGCGGTCACACCCCCACCGAAGGAGACGCCACTAGATAGATGGGTTTCCGGGCATTTACGTGTGAGACCTGGCTGTCAAGGCGATGTGTCGGACGCGCCTGGGCCGCCTCATATCCGCCCTTCATTTGGGCTGGATATGAGGAGTGTCGGTCAGCCCGGGCATTGAGGCTGGTTTGAGGCGCCCAGGTGGGTTATGGTCTTTGACCGGTCAGTGACCGGGCTGACCATCCGGGCGTTTGAGAGTGGTTTGAGGCACCTGGCTCTAAAAGCTTTATTAATTCCATGAAGAATTGACCATTCAAGGTCTTTTCTGTGATGGGTTAGAATCACTCTAAGGCGTTGAGATCATTCTTGTCAGATGAACCTCCGGTCCTTTTTGGGATGGGTTAGAGTCGCTCTAAGGCGTTTAAAACATTTCCATATTTCCGGCAAAAAGTGTGTCGGACGAGCCCAGACCACCTTATATCTGCTCTTCATTTGGGCTGGAGATAAGGGTGTTGGTCAGAGGTGTCCGGGTGAATCAAGGTTTTTTGATCGGTCAGTGACCAGACCAATCGCGCGGGCATTTGAGAGCGGTTTGAAGCACCTGACTGTAAATGCTCTAGTTCCTTGAGTTGACCATTCAAGGTATTTTTTTAGGATGGGTTAGAGTCCCTCTTGGGCGTTGAAGTTATTTCCATATGATTTGCCGCACGGTGGTGTGCACCGATGATATAACCCATGACTTTCTAACTAAAAGTGTAGAGTTCGTTAGAGACAAAAGTGATTATGTGCCACTGGGCATGATTAAGCAAAGGAAAAAGTACATATGCAACTCATCCATTTGCACGACGGCCCCTTGAGATACTCAGATACATCACATGACACTCCATCTTCCCACACTTGATGATGATCCGAGAAATGGCACAGCGTTCTTGTACATGATGAGTACAACTGTACAAGTACAATAACTCCACAGCCTTATTAAGTCCGCCTTTGATCGCCCCAGATTTTAGGCCGGTAGCTTAGTTCACCCTGGAGCAGCTGAGCCTGACCTGCCCCTGCGTCCCAGTGAGCGGGCTGATGTTCCCCATCCTCACCATGGCCGCCGTGAAGTCCCTGTTAAACCGCGCCGACCCCGACGAGTACGTCCGGACCAGGCCCGCGGTGCGTCCGTCGTTGATCAGAACCTGGTCAGAGTGCAGGAGCCCCTTCTGTGACATCAGGTTGCGGTAGTATGTGTTGTCGAACGCGTTGGGCGTCGTCGTGTCCAGTGGTGCCAGGCTGCTGTCGCCGGACCCGGTCGGCCGGGGGCAGTTGGCCTTGAGAGATGTTGCGAAGGGCGCATCGATGTTGGTCTCGTTGTAGAGCCTGTCCCGGAAGTTTTGGCACTGTGCCTGCCCGATGGTGTGGGCGCCAGATAGTGCGACCATGTCGTTCACGCTGAGCCCCTTGGCGGCGAAGTTGGCTGTGAGGTTGGCCACGTCGAATGATGGTGGCGGAAGGTCGCTGTTGGCCAGAGACAAGCTCGCCGTCGTCGAGTCCCTCCTCCCGAGAGGAACGGTCCACGAAGGCCCTCCCAGCTGCAAGCAAATAATAAGAACTAATAAGTTGCTTAATTTACTGTCGCGTGCGTTCACCAAATTGACTGCAGTGGCTTCGGATCGATCTTACAGCGACAACGGAGTCACGGGCAGCGACGGCGAGGATGTCGGCGCAGGAGACAGTCTGCGCGCACACAGCCTCGACCTGCGCCTTGATGTTGTCGATAACGTTCATGCCTCGAATGGAGCCGGCGTTAGGAGCTGCCCCCTGCTCGCCGGTGAAGGTGGCCGTGTCGCTCAGCAGTACGGACGCGTCGCAACCCTGGTATGCATCGATCGTCACACACATAAGAAATTACTTCCGTCAACTGAAGTATCTTCTCGGTAAAGAAATATAAAAGCATTTAGATCACTAATCTAAACACTCTTATATTTCTTTACGGAGGAAGTACATTCTAATTCCACTAGTTGATTTGAACTGAAGAACTGAAAAGTCACTGTCAAAGTGTCAAGAAAAAAATGAATTGAGAAGTCACTGTGAACTGAAAAGTCTAAAGAGGAGTTGCTACACCTACATAAAACAACTTACGCTACGTCATTCGTAGATGTAGGTTTATCGGTCTAAAGAGTGTTAACTTATCAGTAGT
This sequence comes from Triticum aestivum, assembly GCF_018294505.1. Classification (NCBI taxonomy): domain Eukaryota; kingdom Viridiplantae; phylum Streptophyta; class Magnoliopsida; order Poales; family Poaceae; genus Triticum; species Triticum aestivum. The sequence goes on along the minus strand of NC_057798.1, from coordinate 101,012,665 downwards.
TAGGTACACATGTAGTGCTCCGCTCCATTAACTTTTTGATAGTAATGACTTTAACTATAATTTAAACTGAGACCTTGTAAATTAAGTACTTTCTTCGATCCATTAAATCAGCAACAATTAATATGGCTCCAAGAGATTAGCATCAGAGTATGCAGTAGAAACTACAGTAAGTAAAGAGAGAAGGCGAGAGGGACTTGCTTGGACAAAGCAGTCGTGGAAATGCAGCCGGAGCAGCGACGCTCCCATGCGGCGCTCACTCCTCACGGCGGCCCCCACACCCCTCCTGATGATGGCCAGCGCCCTGGGGCACGACCTCGCGTAGAACCTAGGCGAAAGCTGCGCCGAGGACGATGCCGCCAGGCACAGGAGCAACAGCACCGGCAGAGAAGAGGCCATTGCCATTGCCATGAGTGTACTTCTGTACGCAAGCAGGCACACTAACCCTGTTGAGATGAAAGCTCTATGCAATGGCCTGCATTACCATGACTACATACACCCGTTTATATGTCTGGCACATTTCAAGCGATTGTCCAGCCCGTGACAGTCCATTTGGTGTAACATGACAACTGGTACTGTTTATTTTGGTTGGAGATGGATATAGTACGGTTGGTATGGTGTTCCTAGTGCAACGCAACAATGAACAATGGGAACTCTATTGGCTAGCTAGTAGGCTAGGGTTGTGGTAGCGTCACCACAAGCTCACAATTATCGTAGCTCACCAAATGGTTTGGAATATTAGTTGGTTGGCCTTGGCAGTGTTCATCAATACATATGCCCCTTGTAGACCTGCCAAGTAGTTTTTTTCTTTGCAAAAAAACTTTCAATCTATTCATCTTCAATCATGGCTCTATAACGAACACAAGAAATAATAAAAATTACATCCAGATCCGTAGACCACCTAGCGACGACTACGATATTAGAGGCATTAATGCTGCACCACCCAATACATGTTCTGCACAAACAAAACCACACAAGATATTCTGCACCTCTGTTGCATGTTTGAAATACACAGTATGACTAGTGGGGAAATGGCCAGCATTTGAGAAAGTCCTCATCTGGTGGCGAGCTCAAATGAGTTCGTTATTGACAAATGTTTTCAGTGCTCACAAAATTTCGGAATGATATTCGCGGAAGTGGTGGCAAAAAAAAATCAGCACTCCCTCGAAAATGCTTTCGAAAATAGTTTTTTGGAGCATCGAGTTTTTTTGGCCACAACTACCATGAATGTCACTCCATGATGAAATTTTGCAAGCGCTGAAACCATTTTGTCAATGTTTGCCACCAATATATTTCAGAATTTTTTGAATTTGTTTTCTATTTTTCTTGGATTTTATTGTTCACCCGAGTTAATTTGAGCTCGAGCTAAAATACTCTGCGTTGAAGTTCCGAGCATTTTGTCTTAATCATGAGCTAGCAATACTGTGTCCGAGCAAATGAAGTTTTAGTTCTTCCACTCAATACATGTGGTTGTTAACAGGTAGGATGCCAGCCATGCAAAATTCTGCAAGAAAGGTCAATAATTGATGTTGAGTGATTGAGGTTTGTAAATGGAGACAAAGAAAATACTATACTGCATGGTGTACTAATCTGCAGAGACGTACCATGCATGAATTTTTCGTTTTTAAAGATACCATATATTATGTGTTTATCCTTCTTCTGTTGACTGCATGTACCCTTCCGTCAGTTAATAGGACAATAACCAATTGTAATATTATTTTTTTGACAAAGTGGTCAGTTAAGTCTGACTGCTACTATTGATCAATGAATACTGGTACACCACTTGTAGCAAACATATTCCCATCGATACATCCTGAGATGAGATGGATGTATCCATCACTGTGTTTCTAGTTTCTAGACCTCCGACGGTGGAGCGAATTTTGTACTATCAATGCACCACCTGAAATTATAGTTTTATTAAATAGCCGGCTATAACTCCGTTATAGTCTCCTATAGCCTTTTTAGCAGGATGCCGCTAAATGGCCACCTTCATAAATCTCCCGCTATAGCTGATTTGGAGGCCGTCCGCTATTTTCCATAGCCCGCTACTTAAAACATTGCCTGAAATACAGACAAGGTCAGACCTATTACTCAAATATTTAGACAACTAGACACTTTGCTATGTACTCCCTCCATTTTTAGACATAAATCTTTTTAGAGATCTCAATAAGAGACTATATACAAAGCAAAATGAGGTCAGATGGATGTCACTATGTTTCTAGTTTCTAGACCTCCGACGGTAGAGCGAATTTTGTACTGTCAATGCACCACCTGAAATACAGGCAAGGTCAGACCTATTACTCAAATGTTTAGACAGCTAGACACTTTGCTACGTACCCCCTCCATTTCTAAATACAAGTCTTTTTGATATTTCAATAAGAGACAAAATGAGTTAATCTACACTCTAAAATATGTATATATACATTTGTATATAATCCATAATGGGGCACAGTTGATCTACCGAGGACCAAAACTAGTAGAAAACAGGGCTATCGTTCGGCCCTGGCCAACCCATTAGTCCCGGTTCTTCAAGAACCGGGACCAATGGGGGGTATTAGACCCGGTTAGTGAGCCCAGGGGGGCGGCCGGGGCCTTGTGGGCATTGCTCCCGGTTCGTGTGGAACCATTTGTCCCGGTTCGAGCCACGAACCGGGACCAATGGTCCTCGCTACTGGCCCACAACCATTGGTCCCGGTTCGTGGCTTGAACCGGGACAGAAGGGGTGGCTTTAGACCCGGTTCATGCCGTGAACCGGGACAAATAACTTGCCTACATATACCCACCGCCGCGGCAGAGCACTCCAGAGTGCTCTGTTTTGTCAAGCCGGCGAAGGGAGGGCATTTGGGTGCTCTATTTCACCTCCTATGCACATGAGGTGTTCGATGAAATGCCCGAGCCACACTAGTTAGCTTTCTCCTCTCGAAACTCGACCTCCGAACTCCATTTTCAACGAGATTTGTCTAAATTTAGTGGTCCGTCACGCCCCGTCCCCGCCCCGTCTTCACCGCCGTCGATTGCCCGCGCCGATCTCGTAGCTGGCACCACCGTGGTGAGCCTCTTGTTCATATCTTCTTTCTGGAAAAAAAATCTGACTTCAGATAGATACTTGTCTAATTTTCTTACTTTTATTATTCCTTGTTATTATATAGTGCGATGGTTTTGGTATCCGCCCCCGTCGGCCCTCGTCCTGTCTATGATTCAGATATGGTATATATATTATCTTTTCATAACTATTTGGTTCATTTATTGTTTATGACAATTATGCCGACCAATGTGACATAGAATTTATTTATCTAAGAGGTTGTTGAACCGGAAATTCCAACCGACCCTATTGTCGAGAGGTTAAATTTAGTTGAAGAAAAAAACAATTACTTGAAGGAAAAAATAAAAAAATTGAGGAGGAGAAGAGGATATTGGAGTTGCATGTTACGGATGTCGTCGATGATCACAAGATCAAGATGGATGCAATGCGGTTGAAGATTAAAAAGATTAGAAAATATGCCATTCATACCGAGGCTTGGTATCATTATGCAGTTGGATCAGTTGTTACCTTGGTTGCGGTTATGATCGCATTTGTTTTTGCATTGAAATGTTTTACATAATTCCAATGTATGGTTTAATTAGATGCTCTGAAGAGCTATATGTTGTTCAATGAGAACTATGTATGTACTTTGGTTTTAATGCTCTGGAGAACAATGTATGTAATTTGGTTTCAGAGTTTATTTCAAATGCTTTTCAACTTCATGGACTTACAGCTTTGAATGATGCATTTTGAACACAGAAAAACAAGGGAGTTCAAATAAGTTCAAAAAAATTGAAAGCCCTTTGTAACAGACAAGTTTTGTACACGAAGTGCATCCAGTTTTTACCGTCAGCCTCTTTACTTTCTTGCACATGCTATGTGGGTGAAATGATGATACCATGCCAACTTGGAACCTTTTCAGAGTTCATTTCAAATGCTTTTCAATTTCATGGTCTTATAGCTCCAAATAATCAGTAAATGCATGAAAATAACAAATGAAGTCAAAAAGGGTTGTAAATTGATGATGTGGCTTTGAATGGTGCATTTTGAACACAGAAAAACAAGGAGGTTCAAATAAGTTCAAAAAAATTGAAATCCCTTCGTAACAGACGAGTTTCTGTATGAAACACTGATACTTCGAAGGAGATTGTCTGTTTTGTACACAAAGAGCATCCAGTTTTTGCCGTAAGCCTCTCTACTTTCTTGCACATGCTATGTGGGTGAAATGATGATATGATGCCAACTTAGAACCTTTTCAGAGTTCATTTCAAATGATTTTCAATTTCATGGTCTTATAGCTTAAAATAATTAGTAAATGCATGAAAAATAACAAATGAAGTCAGAAAGGGTTGTAAATTGATGATGTGGCTTTGAATGATGCATTTTGAACACAGAAAAATAAGGGGGTTCAAATAAGTTCAGAAGAAATGAAATCCCTTTGTAACAGACGATTTTCCGTATGAAACCCTGATACTTCGAAGGAGTTGTCTGTTTTGTACACGAAGTGTATCCAGTTTTTGCCATAAACCTCTCTACTTTCTTGCACATGTTATGTGGGTGAAATGATGATACCATGTCAACTTGGAACCTTTTCAGAATTTATTTCAAATGCTTTTCAATTTCATGGTCTTATAGCTCAAAATAATCAGTAAATACATGAAAAATAACAAATGAAGTCAGAAACAAAATAAAATAAAATAAATAAGTAATTTGAAACAAAATAATATAAACTTTAATATAATAGATAAGTAGAAACAAAAAAACTTTAATAACATAAATAAAATTTATGAAACTAAAATTATCAAAGTATTTTCTGTTCAAAACATTATAAGCA
>NC_057798.1:101007140-101007679 GCF_018294505.1 Triticum aestivum | reverse complement strand
ATCAAAGTATTTTCTGTTCAAAATCATTAAAAGCAAAAAGAATTTTCTTAAAGAACTTTTTTTGTTAGAAACTTTAATAGCAAAAAGAATTATCATAAAATATAACTAATAAGTAATTATAAACAAAATAAAATAAAATAAATAAGTATTTTCTTGTAAGTAGAAACAAAACAAAATAAATAAAGCAAAAAAGAAAACAAAAAAATTGGGAAAAAATTGGGAAAAAATAAAAAAAATTGCCACCAACTAGGCCACCACGGCCTGAATACGACTAGAAACACATCCATGGGCCAGGATGCAGGCCCGCAGTAGGCCCAGAAGGCCCATCAGACAAAGCAGTAGCAAGTAGGCCTGTAAGCCTGCAGTGGAGAGGAGCTCGAGAGGGGTGCAGCAGTGGGGCTTATAAACCACTACGCGCCCCTCTCAACTAGCGAGGTGGAACTAAACTTTGGCTGCAACGCGGGCAGCACAGGGGCCTTTGGTCCCGGTTGGTGGCACCAATCGGAACTAAAGGGGGGGCATTGGTACCGGTTCGTGGC
>NC_057798.1:100995283-101006696 GCF_018294505.1 Triticum aestivum | reverse complement strand
TTCTTCTTTTTTTCTTCGATTGCTTCTCTTCTATTCCTTTCTTCTTCTCCTCTTTTTATTTCTTCTTTTGTCTTCTTATTTTTTATCGGGTATGTCGTTGTCGATATACCCCCTCCCGAGAACTTCAACACGAGGGGGGGGGGTACCGATATACCCCCTCCCCGATAACATTATTTTGCCATGTATATGTATGTCGCGTCATTGTCGATATAACCCCCTCTCGGATAACTTCGACATGAGGGGCGGTCGATATATATACCCCCTCTCCAACTGTGATAACTTATACCACGGGAGCACCCCCTCGTTCCTCTCGCTCGACCAAAACTCTCGAGGACACCCAAACCCTAGGGAAAAACGATGTTGGTCTCCTACCCCCTCCCGCCGCGCCCCTACCCGACAAACTCTTTCGAGGCCACCCAAATTTACCAAGTTAAAAGAGCGTTGTCGTTAAGGCCACCCCAAACCCTTGAAGCGTTGTGTCGAGGCCACCCCAAACCCTTGAAGCGTTGTGACGAGGCCACCCCAAACCCTTGAAGCATTGTCTAGGCCACCCCAAACCCTAGAAAAGCAGCGTCGAGGCCACTAACATGATTCCTTATTGTGATTAGCTAGCCAGTTTTATGTTTGCCACTAATATATATCCATATGTACCATGTTTGAATAATAATTGACATGTTGTAAATATTTGCAGAAACTATGGAGCACTCCCGAGACGAAGCAACAGAAGCGATGTTGGGGGAGATAATCACACAAGGAAGTGATGTCGTTGCGTCGTTTCTCAACGACACCGATGGTCAGGAAGGACTGGGTGAAGAAGAGAGCTATGTTCATGATGGCTCTGGTGACCCATTAATGCCAGTACAAGAAGAGGGCTATGCTCATGATGGCTCCGGTGACCCAATGGAGGTACAAGAAGGAGACCGTGATGACGGCTCCGGTGACCGAACCGAGTCAGGCCAGGTATATATATATTAGTTAAGCACGTGCTGACTAGTTAATTGATGCATTCATTATTTTCATATGTACACATATTAATTAACTATTGTCTTTCTTCTTTTTTCTCTAGCCCTTCGGATCGAGCTCAATTCGGTAAAGAAACGAGGCTCGAAGAAAAAGTTGCGCCCGGATGAAAGGTTTGAGATCACAGCAATCGCGCGCGATGGCAAGCCGATTGAACCCATCCGGACAAGGGATGCATTTCGTGCTCAGTGCGGAGTTCTTGTTAGGGACAAGATCCCAATCAGTATCCAGCAATGGTTAAAGCCAAAGAAGGAAGACCCTGAGGTGCCGACGTCTTATGTCTCCGATATGCAGAAAGAAGATCTTTGGACAACGCTTAAGGAAAATTTCACCCTACCGCCAGAGAAGGATCCAGAGAAGCCAGTTAAAGAGGAATTGATCAAGTCTCATGCTCTTAAGAAGATGGCAGAACTATTCAGGAGGTGGAAGAATGAGCTGAAAACGTTTGTCGACAAAGAAGAGACACCAGAATCAACCCTGCGCCACAGTCTCGTCGAAGCCGCACAAGCCCTCAGGCCTGCACCACGTGTCCGCATGCCCTAGAAGTCGGCTACCTTCAGCATCACACTTCTATGTCATCGTTGCTGAAATCACCGCCGTCTTCTGCTTGTTAGAGTTGTGTCAAATATTATTGAACAAGGTAGGTTATAGTTGGACTCTGAGTTGTATTGGGTTTAAATAGGATATGGAGCAATATATGGCGGAGCTAGGAATTAAAGATTAGGGGGGACAAATTACACAAACTTTGGATTACAGGGCCGAACTACTCTAATGCATGTATTATTCTCTAAATTCTGCACTGTTCATTGCTATATTAGTAGCAAATCAGTGATGTTAGGGGGGGCCAGGGCCCCTGCTGGTCCCCCTGTCTCTGCCACTGATCACAGGAACGCAGGGGAAGTCAGCAGCATGCGTCGACGTGCAAGGCGACCGGATGCGGTATTGTAGCGGTGTCATGGCGAGCAGTGCCCATAGTCAGACCCCGGGGATGTAGCCATATTGGTGAACCTCGTTAACAAATCTCGGTCTCGTGCTCCTATGATTGTTTGGTTCTTGGTAGATCAACTCTACGGCTCAGATTTATTCTAACAAGTGGTATCATGAGCAAGGTTTTAATCGAAGGTCGCGGTTGTTGATCTAGAGGAGGAGGAAAGATCGACGCAGGTCGATGTTGTCCGTATGGGAGTTCGTCGTGACAGAAACATGTACAAGCAGGAAATCAATCCGGGGAGTCGGCGAGTACAACAAGAAGCAATCGGAAGCAGGCAGAGGATGCAGATCGGTTTGCAGCGACCGCGTAACATACGTGGAGCCAAAGTATCGGGGCTGATCGGATCGGTTCGATCCGGTTGGGCAAAACCTAGCGGTGGCTGCAGCATAAGTCATAGGCGTATTCGGTTCGGCATCTGTCGGTGTCGGTGGTACCAAATCGCGTGGTGGAGGCGGCAAAAGGAGCAGCAACATGTGGCGAGCGTGCTGGTTCGCAGTCCATGGACGCGCGTGGATGCTAAAGGCCCCGCCGGGGCAGGCAGGCCGAAGACCAGGTGTGCCCACAGGCAGCCTGCGGAGCTGTGTGCTACTAGTTTTTGTTGTTGTTGTTTGTTGTTGTTGTTGTTGTTGTTGAGAAACACTGTGTGCTACTAGTTGCAGGAGGCCTGCGGAGCTGTGTGGCCTGTGCACGAGGTGATGGAGCCTGAGGTTCTTGCGTGCGCTGCGGTGCCCATGGCCTAGGCGTGGAAGAGCTGATCTTGGAAGCATCATAGCGTGAGATTTGTTGGTATAGAAAGAAAAAGTAATCTGCACAAGATGGTACTCCCTCCGTTCCCAAATGTAAGTCTTTGTAAAGATTTCACTATAAACTGCATACGGATGTATATAGATGCATTTTAAGTTTAGGTTCATTCATTTTGCTTCATATGTAGTCCATTTAGTGGAATCTCTACGAAGACTTATATTTAGCAATGGAGGGAGTACATGCGTTGCATGAGTTAGCAATGATGATAAAAGAAAAAGGCATTGGGAGGTGCAGGGTACATGCTAAACACACCTACGGGAGCTACAGGAAGTAATTTCTTTGGAGGTAATTGCTAATTGCACGTGGTTCTACCAGGAGGTTTGCACGTTGGTGACACACATAGGGTTCGTGGAGCCTGGAGTGCGTGTGCAGAGATCATGCATATATAGGGCGTCAAGCAGTGCGCAGATGTGCGAACGGACAAGACGCGGGGTGGAGCATTGTTGCAGTCTAATAATTTATGTTGGGTCGGACTGGACTGTCTGACGGATCGACGGGCATGTGCCTATCGGTGAACCTCGTTAACAAATCTCGGTGTCGTACTTGTGTGATTGCTTGGTCCTCGATAGATCGACTACGCGCCTCGGAATTATTCAAACATACACTTTGCTCCATACTCCCTTCGTTTCTCAATGTAAGTCTTTTTAGATATTTCAATACATTAAAAGACTACATCGGGGGCAAAAGGAAAAAGTCTAAAATAAACCTTAAACTTATAGATGAAAGCTAAATCAAACCTTGAACTTTCAATCCCTGAAATCGGCACACTGAATTCTTCGATCCCGGTCCATTTTGAACCTTAAGAGCGTTTCTAAACAGGGATTGTTGACGTAGTGGGTTGAATCCCGGGGTTGTCAACTGTGCACACAACTGGGCCGGCCCAACAGGCGCGAAGCGAGTTTTTTTTTCTTTTTTGTTCAGTCTATTTTTATTTCTTTTTTGTAATACGCAACGTTTAATAAAATAGCCAAAAAATAGTCAACAGTTGATTGCACAGGGGCGCGCCCACCACATGACGAAGTGGGTTTCTTTTCCGTTTATCATATCGCGCGACGTATAAAAATACAAAGAAAAAGACAACAGCGAGAGAGTCGAACATGCGACCTGGAGCTGCTGAACTCGTCGAGCAGGCAACAAGAATAAATGGCTGTTATTGACTTAATGAGAGGCCCGAGGTATTTAATCACACAGTAAAGTCCAGATTAGCAGGAAACATTTTTAAGGGCAAATAAATATCGAAAACATAAACAATTTGTGAAAACGAACAACTTTTGAAAACAAAATCAGTTTCGAAAAAGTGAACACTTTTTTGAACATAATACTTCTTGAAAAAATGGGAACAAATTTTGATACCTGAACAAAATTTAAAATGCAAACACTTTCTGAAAAAAATAAAAATAAGAGCAACTTTTGGAACCTGAACAAATGTGTGAGAAAAATGTTGGATACTTCCTCCGTAAAGAAATATAGTGATCTAAGCACTTTTATAATTCTTTACAGAGGGAGCACTTCTTAAAAAATGAACAAATTTAAAAAAAGGGAACACTTTTTGAAGCATAATCATGTTTCGAAAAAAATGGAATGTAATTTTAAAACCTGAAAAAAAGTCTGAAAATTTGATTTTTTTTAATGGGAGCAGCTTTTTAAACAATGTAAAAAATGTTTGAACAGTTTGATAAAATGTTTATTGTCATTTCAGATAATTTTAAACATGTATTTGGCAAAATGTTACTGTATATTCAAAAAGTGTTGTAAACATGTATCTTAAAAAAATTGTCCATAATGTATTTGAAAAATGTCGAAAGTGCATAAAAAATGTTTCATGTGCCTGTTAATGTATACAATATATTTGAGAAATGTCGAAAAATTAACAATGGCAGAGCATAACAATGTACATAATGTATTTGAAAAATGAAATATAACGAAGGGTAACAAGCCGAAGAAAACATAAAGAAAACGCGAAGGAAAAAAAAGAAAATGAAAAAAGGGAAAAGCCATAGCAGAGCGGGCGCGCAAGCTACTGGTCTAATGGGCTGGCCCAATTTAACTTGCCACATCAGCGAATACCAGCGAAATACACTCAAGGTTTAAAATAGACCGGGATTGAAGAGTTTGGTGTGCTGATTTCAGGGATTGAAAGTTCAGGGTTCGATTTAGCTTTCATCTACAAGTTCAGGGTTTATTTTGGACTTTTTCCGGGGCAAAATGAGATGAGAGGGATGTCACTGTGTTTCTTTTCTAGTTTCTAGACCTCCGACGATAGAACGACTTTGTACTGACAATGCACCACCTGAAATACAGGCAATGTCATACCTATTACTCAAATGTTTAGACAGCTAGACACTTTGCTAAGTACCCCCTCCATTTCTAAATATAAGTCTTTTTGATATTTCAATAAGAGATAAAATGAGTTAATCTATACTCTAAAATATGTATAGGGTGTGTCTAGAACTCAGTCGACTGAGACTTAACGAAGTCACAGTCGAGTGACGTCAGCGTGTTTTTTTTTGCTACAAGCGGCACGGCTATATGCTACAAACGGTGTCGAAAAATGTTGCGATGGTATTGCAAGCAACAACACAAATGCTACAATCATTCTAACTAAAATCCTACAACCGTCAATGAAGGATGTTGCAACAGGTGAGATGACGTGCTACAACTGAGGAGGGATGACATGCTTCAACCAACAAAATGAATGTCGCAACCGGTATGAAAAAATGTTGCATACGGTCAAAAAAATGTTGCATAGTCGACTGAGACTTCGTTAAATCTCAGTCGACTGATTTTTAGCAGGCCCGATATGTATATATACATTCTTATATAATCCATAATGAAATCTTAAAAAAACTTATACTCCGTCCCATGATGTAAGATGTTTGAAGTGTCAAAAAATACATCTTACATTATAAGACGGAGGGAGTAGTATTTAGGAACAGAGGGATTACATAACAAGGCTGAATTTTGCCCCGTGTTCATGCAGTGTTGTTGTCACACGTCGACTACCTACTGCTAATGGTATTCATACGAGGGTTAGTGAACAGTCCCAACATTTAAGATGTTTGTAAGTTAGGGATGGCCAATTAACTGTAGTAAGAGCATCTCCAACAGGCGTGCTATAAACGCGCCGTGTCTAAAAGGTAGTGGTTTTAGCGCGCGCTACCGTTCACGGCGCTTCAGCGGATGCGTAAGAATCACGCGCGCGGCATACGTAATTTAGCGCGCGGGCGGAAACGCCATCACTCACCGCTTATTTGCTGCGCCCGCTCCCGTGCGCTGGACTCTCGAGCGCTCGCTCTCACTCCACCAACCCATCCAGCCGCACCGTCGCCGCCACCCCACGCCACCCTATTTTTTCCGGCGACCGTTCCGGCGCTTCTCCGGTCTCTTCCCGCGCGGCCGCGGCTTCCTCCCTCTCCCTCTGGTCAGCGCCACCGTCGCGCGCGGCTAGGGGTGGGATTATAAACCGAGAACCGATCAACCGAACCGTATTAACCTGCACCGAAGCCGAACTGACTGACACCGAAGCCGAACTAAAGAAGCACGGAAGTGATGCGTCCTTGCCGCCTCCCAAATCCCGTCTCCAAAAATCGCGGCGTGGATGATACCTTCCTCTCCGAAGACCGCAAGTCTCGCTCGATCTGTTCCCTGCCGAAATCCCTATATATAATAGGATTGCATCAGTTTCCCCATCCCCGTCCGCAGCTCTGAACCCTAGCCATAGGTGACGGTACCGTCCGACGGAAATTGGTAGTGGAACGGCGGAAGAACAACGGCGGCTGGCTTCTGCAAGCACGGCAACCCAAGGGCATAATTCCTCACCCAACATGTGTACAGGGTACATGTTCAGTTCAATGGTGATTTGATTAGCGTACTGTTCAGTTCAATGGTTACACGTGCTTTGATTAGTTTTCCTCTCTGAATCGTTGGTAATTGACATTTGCCTTGTATTCTAGATGTCTTCAACGACAGAGGAGACCATGGGGTCAAACGATGCAGCAGCAGGGTCCAACGCACAGAAAACTACACTGAAGAAACACGCGGTTGGTTGCTTGTTCTTTCCAAGCCTGAACCTGTCTCTGTAGCTCAAGTGCTGTTTGCCAGGCCTGCAAAAGAACCTTTTCCCGCCGACCAGCCCATTGGGCAGCGCTACAGCGCCCCAACCAATGGGCTTTCTTGGGTGTGTTCGGTCCCAACCGACACCGAACCGATTCTAACGGTGGACCGAAGCCTCGGTTGGCCTAACTAGCACAAGACCCGTGCGTTGCTACGGGTAAAACGCGAGAAATACCTTCACTGTCATGGCAAGTTTCGAACATTCTATTCCGCCTTTTGCCTCTCAGCTATGTGGTTCACCAATCTATCAGCTCCTTTTTTGGAGGCATGACGTTGGGAAGGGGATGTTGGGATGCGTCGGTGTGGTGGATGAGACTGGGGGATTCTGGAGAGGGATGGCGAGGATGACTATCCTGTATGGGACAGGCTCAACTGGTTTTAGGATCATGATTCAGATTAATATTGTGTAGAACTGAGTTTAACTCGCATCAAATTATCAGAGTCATATGTGGCAGTTCCCTTACGCTGTTTTCTAGGGATGCAGGAAATTTTGAGACAAATATTTGCAGAAACGGTTCATACAAAATGTGCAATTAATGAAATAACACAATGATGAACTTAACTTTACCTGGCAGTCAATGATTCTTAAGAGCGGCTGATCCAGTGCGGGTAGTTGCTCCAGGAGGTGGTCCTTGCCAAACCTCCTTGTGCCGCTCTGCCCCCTTGGCATGCATGAGGCGTCACTCCCTCAGCTCTTCGTACTGGCTGCGAATCCCTATGCCGCTCCCTTTGGTATAAGACGTAGTACTGCAGCAGCACGTAGCACTCGAGCCACTCCTCAAGAAAGAGTGCATGAGTATGCACTCACGTGGTGTCCGGAGTTGTTTTTAAAGTTGGACATCTAGAGACTACAACGCATGGCAAGCCAAAGGTGCAAGGCATACGCTGCTGCAGCTGCTTTGGAGGAGCCCCAAGTAGCACGCATTGCTTAAGACAAGGGGACTGCAACTCCGTCCAAATCATATAAGGGAGCAGATGCAGAGGTTGAGAAGGTTACGTCGGGGGAGGCGGGAGAGGACTGGCTGTGGCGGACAGGTCACAGTGGAGCGTGCTTGCCGCCGGCGCTGGCCAACGGCGTACCCAACCTGAGTTGTGCCTCCTTCGCAGCGCCAACGAGGTCCGGCGCCCTTCTCGCGCGCAAGCACGGCAGCCTCCTTCTTCGCCAAATTCCTGAGCACGGCACCGCACAGGGACAGGTGCCGGCACCGGAGCACAAGGATCAGGGGGCACAGGCAAAGCCTGCATCTGTATGATTCATGTCGACAGCGGAACAGCCTCCGTCGCCTCCTTTTTGCGGTTTTGCCACAAGCTGGTTACTTTGTGATTCCCCATCAGTGTTTATTTTCCAAAATGGCAGTGCTTCATGTGTTAGCATTTCTTATGTTTGTACTATGAATAATTTGATGCTATGTGCGTCTCCCGTGCTTACATTATGTATTTCAGACATGTATTTCCCCACACTGTACCTTATGTTCTGAGAACTTAAAAATGGTTTGGCCATCGGAATATTTATCCAGGATGTACTACCTCTGTTTGTAAATGTAAGATGTTTTGGCAGTTTAAATTGAGCGTCTTATATTTAGGAACAGAGGCTGTAGTGCATTGCCCTGCATTGGCACTCTTCTGTTTTGCAGTACAGTATGTATTTAGTCTTGGAGTTCACATGGGTCAGATAATTCAGCTTCTCGCAGTAATAATTCAGACTTCAGTGTATATAGACATGTAGTACAGGCACTGCACTTACCCGGGTGAGTTGCCGGCGTGGCGCCTCCTCACCCTTTCGCTTGGTTGCGAGTGTCACCGGAGCGACGCCGCATGCTAGATCCGCCTGGGTCTCAGGTGCCCGCCGGCCGCTCTCCTCTCCGTTCTCCAGCTTGCCGCGCCAAAGAACGGAACGGTATTCTCGAACTCGACGGTGGGGCAAGAGAGGATGGAGCTCGCCGACCGCGGGATGGGCAGCCGCGGAGGTGAGCTCACTGGGTTACTCCGGTGGCCGGTCTACGATGTCCCACGGCGACGGCGCATGGAGGCTGTAGTAGCTGGTCCAGTGTGGCCACAAGCTCATCACCAAAACTCTTCTCCGCCCGCCACGCCGCACCATCTTCTCCTGCTCCATCGCGCCGCCCATTCTGCTCCGTTGCACCACCTCTTCTGCCATAGCTCCGCCCGGCTCCGCCCTTCACTTGTCCGCTGAGCGTTTGGATAAAATGTTCTTTTTTTAACGAAACGTAGCGTTTTTTTGAGACAAACGAAACATAGAGACGTAGCAGTTAGAATAAAGAGACGGGGCAAGGCCCAACTGGATCGCAGCCCAGCTAAACGAGAACGTACCGGTCAATCGAGTTGCACCTACAAAATTTAGTACCACCTCGAATAACTTTTAAAATTCAAAGTGAAAGCGTAAAATCACAGGAAAAAGCGCATTGTGACGGTGAACCCACGGAGTCAATCCGTGCTTTATTATTAAGGAAGAGATTACCATTGACCGATCGGTGCTTGATTTCCTAGAACCGAAGATTCCCAGCGACCGAAGTTCGGTTCGGTGTAACCGAATGCCCACCTCGGACGAACAACGCCCGGCCGCCCGCCGCCGCTTTGGCGCCCACAAGGTGTTCGACAAAACGCCCGCAAGGTATGTATTACTTTCAACTTCCACTTTTTTGCATGAAATTTGGTGCATGTTGGTTTATAGCCTAGTTTTGAACATTTTAGATGAGTTCAGGCTATAACTCTTCTGAAGAAGAATTTGATATAGAAAAGGAGGAGGATCTTGCAATGATCCTAGCTATGCACATCAATAAAAAATCTAAGCACGGTGGTTCGGTTATGGGTCGGCAGAAAATTTGGAGGGATAGGATTGTTGCCCACAACAGATTGATGAGGCACTATTTTGTGGAGAATCCCACATACCCCAAGTCCTACTTTCATCGTCGGTTTAGGATGAGCACCGAGTTGTTCAGGCGCATTGCATAGAAACTAGCGAGCCATGACCGGTTTTTTTCAGCAGAGGAGAATGCAGCCAGAGAGCTCGGGCATAGCACCCTTTCAGAAGGTGACAGCCGCTTTGCGTATGTTGGCATACAGTATTCTGGCTGATCTAGTTGATGACCACTTGGCCATGGGTGAGAGCCAAGCCATCATGTGTGTCAAGCGCTTCGCAGTCGAAATTGTGCAAGTGTTTGGCCCGGAGTACTTGAGAACTCTGAATGCTGAAGATGTCGCAAGGCTATTGGACATGAACAAAGCTCGTGGGTTCCCAGGTACGCTAGGCTCAATAGATTGCATGCATTGGAGTTGGAAGAATTGTCCAAAGGCATGGCATGGAAAATTCTACGGACAAAAAAAGGGTTCCACTATAATCCTTGAAGCCGTGGCCGATCATGAGACTTGGATTTGGCATGCTTTTTTTGGAATGCCTGGATCTTTGAATGACATCAACGTTGTCAACCGGTCATCACTGATGAGTAAGATTGCAAATGGTGAACTGCCACCGGTGCAGTTTGTAGCTAATGGTCGTACAGACAACCATGGCTACTATCTTGCGGATGACATCTATCCAAAGTGGCAAACATTTGTGAAGCCGTTGAAAAAACCGGAAGGTAAGAAATATCTTGATTTCCAAAATGCTCACGCGGCGGCTAGAAAAGATGTGGAGAGAGCTATTGGGATTTTGCAAGCCCAATTTGCTATTGAGAGAGGACCAGCTAGATTTTGGGATCCGAAGATGCTTTGGTACATAATGCATGCTTGTGTGATCACACACAACATGATCATCGAGAATGAGCATGGCCAAGATGTAGACTACTCTCAGTATGAGCTCTTGGGACATCCCGTGCGAGTGCGGCGGAGGGCTGAAAGGGTGGCCCGTTTTGTTGCCTCCCACTACTAGGGAAAAACCTATACACAGAGGTATAGCAGTAGCGCTGGTTAAAATAGGACGTTACTGCTAATTTGTAGTAGCGCGTTCATGCAAAGCGCGCTATAGCTTAAACTATAGCAGTAGCGCTTGTTCAGAAACAAGCGCTACCATTATAATTCCCACCGTGTTGGCGGTAGGCTAGGAGTAGTAGTAGCGATTCCGCGCAAAGCGCGCTACCACTATGGTCATTGTTGCAGCGCGTTTCCTGCGTACAACGCTACTGCTAAGAAAGAAAAGAAAAATGAAAAAAATAGAAAAGTAAATGAAAACAATGTAAGGATAAACAAAAAAAATTACTGCTTCCTATAGCAGCAACTTGTTTTGCTAAATCGCGCTATAGCTAACTCAGCTATAGCGCGTTTACGAAACATCGTTACTGCTAGTTTGACTTAACCACACGCGGGCTCAAAATTTTGCTAAGTCCTCCTTTCCCCCCACTCCCCCCGGCCCTGTTCCCCCAACTCCTCTGTCGCCGTCGCCCGAGCCTGCCCTCACCGCCGCCGCCCGCCCTCAACCTCACCGCCGCCGCTGTCGACCTCACTGTCGCCTCCCTCGACCTCACCGTC